>NC_092762.1:3242500-3245000 GCF_047496795.1 Chiloscyllium punctatum
TGTGTGTGTCCCTCCCTCGCTGTATGTGTGTCCTTCCCTCGCTGTGTGTGTGTGTCACTCCCTTGCTTTGAGTGTGTGTCCCACCCTCGCTGAGTGTGTTTGTCCCTCCATCGCTGTGAGCGTGTGTGTCCCTCACTCGCTGTGTTTGTGTGTGTGTGTGTGTCCTTCCCTCGCTGTGTGTGTGTCACTCCCTCGCTGTGTGTGTGTCACTCCCTTGTGGTGAGTGTGTGTGTCACTCCCTTGTGGTTAGTGTGTGTGTCACTCCCTTGTGGTGAGTGTGTGTCCCTCGCTCGCTGTGTGTGTGTGTCCCTCGCTCGCTGTGTGTGTGTGTCCCTCGCTCGCTGTGTGTGTGTGTCCCTCGCTCGCTGTGTGTGTGTCCTTCCCTCGCTCGCTGATTGTGTGTGTCCTTCCCTCGCTGAGTGTGAGCGTCCGTCCCTCGCTGAGTGTGAGCGTCTGTCCCTCGCTCTGTGTGTGTGTGTGTGTGTGTGTGTGTCCCTACCTCTGTGTGTGTCCCTCCCTCTGTGTATATGCGTGTGTGTGTCTGTCCCTCCCTCGCTGTGTGTGTGTGTCCCTCCCTCCGTGGGTGCGTCCCTCCCTCTGTGTGTATGTGTGTGTGTGGCAGTACCTCCCACGCTGTGTGTGTGTCCCTCCCTCGCTGTGCGTGTGTGTGCGTGTGTGTGTGAGTCCTTACCTTGCTGTGTCAGTATGTCCCTTCCTCGGTGTGTGTGTATGTGTGTGCCCCTCCCTCGCTGTGTGTGTGTGTGTGTGTGTCCTTCCCTTGCTGTGTGTGTGTCCCTCCATCGGTATGTGTGTATTTGTGTGTCCTTCCCTCGCTGTGAGTGTGTGCGTCCCTCGCTCGCTGTGGGTGTGTGTATGTGTCCTTCCCTCCCTGTGTGTGTTTGTCCCTCCCCCGCTGTGTGTGTGTGTCCCTCCCTCCGTGTGTGTGTATGTGTGTGTCCCTCCCTCGCAGTGTGTGTGTGTGTGTTTGTGTGTGGGTGTGTGTGTGTGTGTATGTTTGTGTGTGTTCCTCCCACGCTGTGAGTGTGTGTGTGTCCCTCACTTGCTGTGTGTGTGTGTGTGTGTCCTTCCCTCCCTGTGTCCCTCCCTCAGTGTATATGCGTGTGTGTGTCTGTCCCTCTCTCGCTGTGTGTGTGTGTCCCTCCCTCTGTGTCTGTGTGTGTGTGTGTGACCTTCCCTCGCTGTTTGTGTGTCCGTCCCTCATTGTGCGTGTGTGTGTGTGTGTGTGTGTGTCGCTCCCTCGCTCTGTGTGTGTGTGTGTGTGTGTGTGTGTGTGTATGCATGTGAGTATGTCCTTCACCCGCTGTCAGTTTGTGTCCCTCCCTCGCTGTGTGTGTGTGTGTGTGTCCCTCCCTCGCTGTCTGTGTTTGTGTCCTCCCCTCGCTGTGTGTGTGTCCCTCACTCGCTGTGAGTGTGTGTGTGCCCTTCCCTCGATGTGTGTGTGTCTCCCTCCCTCCGTGAGTGTGTGTGTGTTTGTGTGTGTGTGCATCCCTCTCTCGGTGTGCGTGTGTTTGTGTGTCCTTCCCTCGCTGTGTGTGTCCCTCCCTCGCTGTCTGTGTTTGTGTCCTCCCCTCGCTGTGTGTGTGTCCCTCACTCGCTGTGAGTGTGTGTGTGCCCTTCCCTCGATGTGTGTGTGTCTCCCTCCCTCCGTGAGTGTGTGTGTGTTTGTGTGTGTGTGCATCCCTCTCTCGGTGTGCGTGTGTTTGTGTGTCCGTCCCTCGCTGTGTGTGTCCTTCCCTCGCTGTGTGTGTGTGTCCCTCCCTCGCTGTATGTGTGTCCTTCCCTCGCTGTGTGTGTGTGTCACTCCCTTGCTTTGAGTGTGTGTCCCACCCTCGCTGAGTGTGTTTGTCCCTCCATCGCTGTGAGCGTGTGTGTCCCTCACTCGCTGTGTTTGTGTGTGTGTGTGTGTCCTTCCCTCGCTGTGTGTGTGTCACTCCCTCGCTGTGTGTGTGTCACTCCCTTGTGGTGAGTGTGTGTGTCACTCCCTTGTGGTTAGTGTGTGTGTCACTCCCTTGTGGTGAGTGTGTGTCCCTCGCTCGCTGTGTGTGTGTGTCCCTCGCTCGCTGTGTGTGTGTGTCCCTCGCTCGCTGTGTGTGTGTGTCCCTCGCTCGCTGTGTGTGTGTCCTTCCCTCGCTCGCTGATTGTGTGTGTCCTTCCCTCGCTGAGTGTGAGCGTCCGTCCCTCGCTGAGTGTGAGCGTCCGTCCCTCGCTCTGTGTGTGTGTGTGTGTGTGTGTGTCCCTACCTCTGTGTGTGTCCCTCCCTCTGTGTATATGCGTGTGTGTGTCTGTCCCTCCCTCGCTGTGTGTGTGTGTCCCTCCCTCCGTGGGTGCGTCCCTCCCTCTGTGTTTATGTGTGTATGTGGCAGTACCTCCCACGCTGTGTGTGTGTCCCTCCCTCGCTGTGCGTGTGTGTGCGTGTGTGTGTGAGTCCTTACCTTGCTGTGTGTGTATGTCCCTTCCTCGGTGTGTGTGTATGTGTGTG
>NC_092762.1:3255000-3257500 GCF_047496795.1 Chiloscyllium punctatum
TGTGTGTGTGTGTGTCTCCCTCGCTGTGTGTGTGTGTGTGTGTGTCTCCCTCGCTGTGTGTGTGTGTGTCCCCCTCGCTGTGTGCGTGTGTGTGTGTCTCCCTCGCTGTGTGTGTGTGTGTGTGTGTGACTCCCTCGCTGTGTGTGTGTGTTTGTGTGTGTTTGTGTGTTTGTGTGTGTGTCTCCCTCTGTGTGTGTGTGTGTGTGTGTCTCCCTCGCTGTGTGTGTGTGTCTCCCTCGCTGTGTGTGTGTGTGTGTGTGTCTCCCTCGCTGTGTGTGTGTGTGTGTGTGTGTCCCTCGCTGTGTGTGTGTGTGTGTGTCTCCCTCGCTGTGTGTGTGTGTGTGTGTGTGTCTCCCTCGCTGTGTGTGTGTGTGTCCCCCTCGCTGTGTGCGTCTGTGTGTGTCTCCCTCGCTGTGTGTGTGTGTGTGTGTGTGACTCCCTCGCTGTGTGTGTGTGTGTGTGTGTCCCTCGCTGTGTGTGTGTGTGTGTGTGTGTCTCCCTCGCTGTGTGTGTGTGTGTGTGTGTGTCTCCCTCGCTGTGTGTGTGTGTGTCTGTGTATGTGTGTCCCCCTCGCTGTGTGTGTGTGTGTGTGTGAGTGTGTGTGTGTGTGTCTCCCTCGCTGTGTGTGTGTGTGTGTGTGTGTGTGTGTGTCTCCCTCGCTGTGTGTGTGTGTGTGTCTCCCTCGCTGTGTGTGTGTGTGTCTCCCTCGCTGTGTGTGTGTGTGTGTGTGTGTGTTTGTGTGTGAGTCTCCCTCGCTGTGTGTGTGTGTGTGTGTCTCCCTCGCTGTGTGTGTGTGTGTCTCCCTCGCTGTGTGTGTGTGTGTGTGTCCCCCTCGCTGTGCGTGTGTGTGTGTGTGTGTCCCCCTCGCTGTGTGTGTGTGTGTGTGTGTGTGTGTGTGTGTCTCCCTCGCTGTGTGTGTGTATGTGTGTCTCCCTCTGTGTGTGTGTGTGTGTGTGTGTGTCTCCCTGGCTGTGTGTATGTGTGTGTGTGTCTCCCTCACTGTGTGTGTGTGTGTGTGTGTGTCTCCCTCGCTGTGTGTGTGTGTGTGTGTCCCTCGCTGTGTGTGTGTGTGTGTGTGTCTCCCACGCTGTGTGTGTGTGTGTGTGTGTGTCCCTCGCTGTGTGTGTGTGTGTGTGTCCCCCTCGCTGTGTGTGTGTGTGTGTGTGTCTCCCTCGCTGTGTGTGTGTGTGTGTGTCTCCCTCGCTGTGTGTGTGTGTGTGTGTGTATGTGTGTGTCTCACTCGCTGTGTGTGTGTGTGTGTGTGTCTCCCACGCTGTGTGTGTGTGTGTCTCCCTCGCTGTGTGTGTGTGTGTGTGTGTGTGTCTCCCTCGCTGTGTGTGTGTGTGTGGTGTTCCTCACTGTGTGTGTGTGTGTGTGTGTCACCCTCGCTGTGTGTGTGTGTGTGTGTGTCTCCCTCGCTGTGTGTGTGTGTGTGTGTCTCCCTCGCTGTGTGTGTCCCTCGCTGTGTGTGTGTGTGTGTGTCTCCCTCGCTGTGTGTGTGTGTGTGTGTGTGTCCCTCGCTGTGTGTGTGTGTGTGTGTCTCCCTCGCTGTGTGTGTGTGTGTGTGTCTCCCTCTGTGTGTGTGTGTGTGTGTGTGTGTCTCCCTCGCTGTGTGTGTGTGTGTGTGTGTCTCCCTCACTGTGTGTGTGTGTGTGTGTGTGTCTCCCTCGATGTGTGTGTGTGTGTGTGTCTCCCTCGCTCTGTGTGTGCGTGTGTGTGTGTGTCTCCCTCGCTGCGTGTGTGTGTGTGTGTGTCTCCCTCGCTCTGTGTGTGTGTGTGTGTCTCCCTCGCTGTGTGTCTGTGTGTCTCCCTCGCTCCGTGTGTGTGTGTGTGTGTGTGTGTGACTCCCTCGCTGTGTGTGTGTGTGTGTGTGTGTCTCCCTCGCTGTGTGTGTGTGTGTGTGTGTGTGTGTGTGTGTGTCTCCCTCGGTGTGTGTGTGTGTGTGTGTCTCCCTCGCTGTGTGTGTGTGTGTGTGTGTGTCTCCCTCGCTGTGTGTGTGTGTGTGTCCCTCGCTGTGTGTGTGTGTGTGTGTGTCTCCCTCGCTGTGTGTGTGTGTGTGTGTCCCCCTCGCTGTGTGTGTGTGTCTCTCTCTCGCTGTGTGTGTCTGCGTGTCTGTGTCTCCCTCGCTGTGTGTGTGTGTGTGTGTGTGTGTGTGTCTCCCTCGCTGTGTGTGTGTGTGTGTCTCCCTCGCTGTGTGTGTGTGTGTGTCTTTCCCTCGCTGTGTGAGTGTGTGTGTATTTGTGTCTCCCTCGCTGTGTGTGTGTGTGTGTGTGTCTCCCTCGCTGTGTGTGTGTGTGTGTCTCCCTCGCTGTGTGTGTGTGTGTGTGTGTGTGTCCTTCCCTCGCTGTGTGTGTGTGCGTGTGTGTGTGTGTCTCCCTCGCTGTGTGTGTGTGTGTGTGTGTGTGTCCCCCTCGCTGTGTGTGTGTGTGTGTGTGTCCTTCCCTCGCTGTGTGTGTGTGTGTGTGTGTGTGTGTGTGTGTCTCCCTCGCTGTGTGTGTGT
>NC_092762.1:3270000-3272500 GCF_047496795.1 Chiloscyllium punctatum
CTCGCTGTGTGTGTGTGTGTGTGTCCCTCGCTGTGTGTGTGTGTGTGTGTGTCTCCCACGCTGTGTGTGTGTGTGTGTGTGTGTGTCCCTCGCTGTGTGTGTGTGTGTGTGTCCCCCTCGCTGTGTGTGTGTGTGTGTGTCTCCCTCGCTGTGTGTGTGTGTGTGTGTCTCCCTCGCTGTGTGTGTGTGTGTGTGTGTATGTGTGTGTCTCACTCGCTGTGTGTGTGTGTGTGTGTGTCTCCCACGCTGTGTGTGTGTGTGTCTCCCTCGCTGTGTGTGTGTGTGTGTGTGTGTGTCTCCCTCGCTGTGTGTGTGTGTGTGTGTGTTCCTCACTGTGTGTGTGTGTGTGTGTGTCACCCTCGCTGTGTGTGTGTGTGTGTGTGTCTCCCTCGCTGTGTGTGTGTGTGTGTGTCTCCCTCGCTGTGTGTGTCCCTCGCTGTGTGTGTGTGTGTGTGTGTTCCTCACTGTGTGTGTGTGTGTGTGTGTCACCCTCGCTGTGTGTGTGTGTGTGTGTGTCTCCCTCGCTGTGTGTGTGTGTGTGTGTCTCCCTCGCTGTGTGTGTCCCTCGCTGTGTGTGTGTGTGTGTGTCTCCCTCGCTGTGTGTGTGTGTGTGTGTGTGTGTGTGTGTCCCTCGCTGTGTGTGTGTGTGTGTGTCTCCCTCGCTGTGTGTGTGTGTGTGTGTGTCTCCCTCTGTGTGTGTGTGTGTGTGTGTGTGTCTCCCTCGCTGTGTGTGTGTGTGTGTGTGTCTCCCTCACTGTGTGTGTGTGTGTGTGTGTGTCTCCCTCGATGTGTGTGTGTGTGTGTGTCTCCCTCGCTCTGTGTGTGCGTGTGTGTGTGTGTCTCCCTCGCTGCGTGTGTGTGTGTGTGTGTCTCCCTCGCTCTGTGTGTGTGTGTGTGTCTCCCTCGCTGTGTGTCTGTGTGTCTCCCTCGCTCCGTGTGTGTGTGTGTGTGTGTGTGTGACTCCCTCGCTGTGTGTGTGTGTGTGTGTGTGTCTCCCTCGCTGTGTGTGTGTGTGTGTGTGTGTGTGTGTGTCTCCCTCGGTGTGTGTGTGTGTGTGTGTCTCCCTCGCTGTGTGTGTGTGTGTGTGTGTGTCTCCCTCGCTGTGTGTGTGTGTGTGTCCCTCGCTGTGTGTGTGTGTGTGTGTGTCTCCCTCGCTGTGTGTGTGTGTGTGTGTCCCCCTCGCTGTGTGTGTGTGTCTCTCTCTCGCTGTGTGTGTCTGCGTGTCTGTGTCTCCCTCGCTGTGTGTGTGTGTGTGTGTGTGTGTGTGTCTCCCTCGCTGTGTGTGTGTGTGTGTCTCCCTCGCTGTGTGTGTGTGTGTGTCTTTCCCTCGCTGTGTGAGTGTGTGTGTATTTGTGTCTCCCTCGCTGTGTGTGTGTGTGTGTGTGTCTCCCTCGCTGTGTGTGTGTGTGTGTCTCCCTCGCTGTGTGTGTGTGTGTGTGTGTGTGTCCTTCCCTCGCTGTGTGTGTGTGCGTGTGTGTGTGTGTCTCCCTCGCTGTGTGTGTGTGTGTGTGTGTGTGTCCCCCTCGCTGTGTGTGTGTGTGTGTGTGTCCTTCCCTCGCTGTGTGTGTGTGTGTGTGTGTGTGTGTGTGTGTCTCCCTCGCTGTGTGTGTGTGTGTCCCCCCCTCGCTGTGTGTGTGTGTGTGTGTGTGTCCTTCCCTCGCTGTGTGTGTGTGTGTATGTGTGTGTGTGTCTCCCTCGCTGTGTGTGTGTGTGTGTGTGTGTGTGTGTGTGTGTCCCTCGCTGTGTGTGTGTGTGTGTGTGTGTGTGTGTGTGTCCCTCGGTGTGTGTGTGTGTGTGTGTGTGTGTGTGTGTGTGTTTCCCCCTCGCTGTGTGTGTGTGTGTCTCCCTCGCTGTGTGTGTGTGTGTGTGTGTCTCCCTCGCTGTGTGTGTGTGTGTGTGTCTCCCTCGCTGTGTGTGTGTGTGTGAGTGTGTGTGTCTCACTCGCTGTGTGTGTGTGTCTCCCACGCTGTGTGTGTGTGTGTGTGTGTGTCTCCCTCGCTGTGTGTGTGTGTGTGTGTGTGTGTCTCCCTCGCTGTGTGTGTGTGTGTCTCCCTCGCTGTGTGTGTGTGTGTGTGTGTGTCTCCCTCGCAGTGTGTGTGTGTGTGTGTCTCCCTCGCTGTGTGTGTGTGTGTCTCCCTCGCTGTGTGTGTGTGTGTGTCTCCCTCGCTGTGTGTGTGTGTCCCTCGCTGTGTGTGTGTGTGTGTGTATGTGTGTGTGTGTGTGTCCCTCGCTGTGTGTGTGTGTCTCTCTCTCGCTGTGTGTGTGTGTGTGTGTGTGTGTGTGTGTGTGTCTCCCTCGCTGTGTGTGTGTGTGTGTGTGTGTCCCTCGCTGTGTGTGTGTGTGTGTGTGTGTGTCCCTCGCTGTGTGTGTGTGTGTGTCCCTCGCTGTGTGTGTGTGTGTGTGTGTGTGTCCCCCTCGCTGTGTGTGTGTGTGTGTGTGTGTGTGTCCCTCGCTGTGTGTGTGTGTGTGTGTGTGTCCCTCGCTCTGTGTGTGTGTGTGT
>NC_092762.1:3285000-3290000 GCF_047496795.1 Chiloscyllium punctatum
TGTGTGTGTGTGTGTGTGTCCCTCGCTGTGTGTGTGTGTGTGTGTGTGTCCCTCGCTGTGTGTGTGTGTGTGTGTCTCCCTCGCTGTGTGTGTGTGTGTGTGTGTGTCTCCCTCGCTGTGTGTGTGTGTGTCCCCCTCGCTGTGTGCGTGTGTGTGTGTCTCCCTCGCTGTGTGTGTGTGTGTGTGTGTGACTCCCTCGCTGTGTGTGTGTGTTTGTGTGTGTTTGTGTGTTTGTGTGTGTGTCTCCCTCTGTGTGTGTGTGTGTGTGTGTCTCCCTCGCTGTGTGTGTGTGTCTCCCTCGCTGTGTGTGTGTGTGTGTGTGTGTGTCCCTCGCTGTGTGTGTGTGTGTGTGTGTGTCCCTCGCTGTGTGTGTGTGTGTGTGTCTCCCTCGCTGTGTGTGTGTGTGTGTGTGTGTCTCCCTCGCTGTGTGTGTGTGTGTCCCCCTCGCTGTGTGCGTCTGTGTGTGTCTCCCTCGCTGTGTGTGTGTGTGACTCCCTCGCTGTGTGTGTGTGTGTGTGTGTCCCTCGCTGTGTGTGTGTGTGTGTGTGTGTCTCCCTCGCTGTGTGTGTGTGTGTGTGTGTGTCTCCCTCGCTGTGTGTGTGTGTGTCTGTGTATGTGTGTCCCCCTCGCTGTGTGTGTGTGTGTGTGTGTGAGTGTGTGTGTGTGTGTCTCCCTCGCTGTGTGTGTGTGTGTGTGTGTGTGTGTGTCTCCCTCGCTGTGTGTGTGTGTGTGTCTCCCTCGCTGTGTGTGTGTGTGTCTCCCTCGCTGTGTGTGTGTGTGTGTGTGTTTGTGTGTGAGTCTCCCTCGCTGTGTGTGTGTGTGTGTCTCCCTCGCTGTGTGTGTGTGTGTCTCCCTCGCTGTGTGTGTGTGTGTGTGTCCCCCTCGCTGTGCGTGTGTGTGTGTGTGTGTCCCCCTCGCTGTGTGTGTGTGTGTGTGTGTGTGTGTCTCCCTCGCTGTGTGTGTGTATGTGTGTCTCCCTCTGTGTGTGTGTGTGTGTGTGTGTGTCTCCCTGGCTGTGTGTATGTGTGTGTGTGTCTCCCTCACTGTGTGTGTGTGTGTGTGTGTCTCCCTCGCTGTGTGTGTGTGTGTGTGTGTGTGTGTGTCCCTCGCTGTGTGTGTGTGTGTGTGTGTGTCTCCCACGCTGTGTGTGTGTGTGTGTGTGTGTGTGTCCCTCGCTGTGTGTGTGTGTGTGTGTCCCCCTCGCTGTGTGTGTGTGTGTGTGTGTGTGTGTCTCCCTCGCTGTGTGTGTGTGTGTGTGTGTGTGTGTCTCCCTCGCTGTGTGTGTGTGTGTGTGTGTCTCCCTTGCTGTGTGCGTGTGTGTGTGTGTGTGTGTCTCGCTGTGTGTGTGTGTGTGTCTCCCTCGCTGTGTGTGTGTGTGTGTGTCCCCCTCGCTGTGTGTGTGTGTCCCTCGCTGTGTGTGTGTGTGTCCCCCTCGCTGTGTGTGTGTGTGTGTCTCCCTCGCTGTGTGCGTGTGTGTGTGTGTGTGTGTGTCCCTCGCTGTGATTGTGTGTGTGTCTCCCTCGCTGTGTGTGTGTGTGTGTGTTTCTCCCTCGCTGTGTGTGTGAGTGTGTGTGTCTCCCTCGCTGTGTGTGTGTTTGTGTGTGTGTGTGTGTGTGTCTCCCTCGCTGTGTGTGTGTGTGTGTGTGTGTGTGTCTCCCTCGCTGTGTGTGTGTGTGTGTCCCTCGCTGTGTGTATGTGTGTGTGTGTGTGTCTCCCTCGCTGTGTGTGTGTGTGTGTGTGTGTGTGTGTGTGTGTCCCTCGCTGTGTGTGTGTGTGTGTGTGTGTGTGTGTGTGTGTGTCTCACTCGGTGTGTGTGTGTGTGTGTGTCTCACTCGCTGTGTGTGTGTGCGTGTGTGTGTGTCTCCCTCGCTGTGTGTGTGTGTGGTTGTGTGTGTCTCCCTCGCTGTGTGTGTGTGTGTGTGCGTGTGTGTGTGTGTCTCACTCGGTGTGTGTGTGTGTGTGTCTCACTCGCTGTGTGTGTGTGCGTGTGTGTGTGTCTCCCTCGCTGTGTGTGTGTGTGTGTGTGTCCTTCCCTCGCTGTGTGTGTGTGTGTGTATGTGTGTGTGTGTCTCCCTCGCTGTGTGTGTGTGTGTGTGTGTGTCTCTCCCTCGCTGTGTGTGTGTGGTTGTATCCCCCTCGCTGTGTCTGTGTGTGTGTGTCCCTCGCTGTGTGTGTTTGTGTCTCCCTCGCTGTCTGTGTGTGTGTGTGTGTGTGTGTCTCCCTCGCTGTGTGTGTGTGTGTGTGTGTGTCTCTCCCTCGCTGTGTGTGTGTGTCTTTCCCTCGCTGTGTGAGTGTGTGTGTGTTTGTGTCTCCCTCGCTGTGTGTGTGTGTGTGTGTGTGTGTGTGTCTCCCTCGCTGTGTGTGTGTGTGTGTCTCCCTCGCTGTGTGTGTGTGTGTGTGTGTGTGTCCTTCCCTCGCTGTGTGTGTGTGCGTGTGTGTGTGTGTGTCTCCCTCGCTGTGTGTGTGTGTGTGTGTGTGTCCCCCTCGCTGTGTGTGTGTGTGTGTGTGTGTGTGTCCTTCCCTCGCTGTGTGTGTGTGTGTGTGTGTGTGTGTGTGTCTCCCTCGCTGTGTGTGTGTGTGTCCCCCCCTCGCTGTGTGTGTGTGTGTGTGTGTGTGTGTCCTTCCCTCGCTGTGTGTGTGTATGTGTGTGTGTGTCTCCCTCGCTGTGTGTGTGTGTGTGTGTGTGTGTGTCCCTCGCTGTGTGTGTGTGTGTGTGTGTGTGTGTGTGTGTGTGTGTGTCCCCCTCGCTGTGTGTGTGTGTGTCCCTCGCTGTGTGTGTGTGTGTGTCCCTCGGTGTGCGTGTGTGTGTGTGTGTGTGTGTGTGTTTCCCCCTCGCTGTGTGTGTTTGTGTCTCCCTCGCTGTGTGTGTGTGTGTGTGTCTCCCTCGCTGTGTGTGTGTGTGTGTGTGTGTGTGTCTCCCTCGCTGTGTGTGTGTGTGTGTGTGTGTCTCACTCGCTGTGTGTGTGTGTCTCCCACGCTGTGTGTGTGTGTCCTTCCCTCGCTGTGAGTGTGTGTGTGTGTGTGTGTGTTTCTCCCTCGCTGTGTGTGTGTGTGTGTGTGTCTCCCTCGCTGTATGTGTGTGTGTGTGTGTGTGTGTGTGTCTCCCTCGCTGTGTGTGTGTGTGTGTGTGTGTGTGTCCTTCCCTCGCTATGTGTGTGTGTGTGTGTTCTTCCCTTGCAGTGTGTGTGTGTGTGTGTGTGTGTGTCTCCCTCGCTGTGTGTGTGTGTGTATGTGTGTGTCATTCACTCGCTGTGTGTGAGTGTGTGTGTGTGTCTCCCTCGCTGTGTGTGTGTGTGTGTGTGTGTGTCTCCCTCGCTGTGTGTGTGTGTGTCTCCCTCGCTGTGTGTGTGTGTGTGTGTGTGTCTCCCTCGCTGTGTGTGTGTGTGTGTGTCTCCCTCGCTGTGTGTGTGTGTGTCTCCCTCGCTGTGTGTGTGTGTGTGTCTCCCTCGCTGTGTGTGTGTGTCCCTCGCTGTGTGTGTGTGTGTGTGTGTGTGTGTGTGTGTCCCTCGCTGTGTGTGTGTGTCTCTCTCTCGCTGTGTGTGTGTGTGTGTGTGTGTGTGTGTCTCCCTCGCTGTGTGTGTGTGTGTGTGTGTGTCCCTCGCTGTGTGTGTGTGTGTGTGTGTCCCTCGCTGTGTGTGTGTGTGTGTGTGTCGCCCTCGCTGTGTGTGTGTGTGTGTGTGTGTGTCCCTCGCTGTGTGTGTGTGTGTGTGTCCCTCGCTCTGTGTGTGTGTGTGTGTGTCCCTCGCTGTGTGTGTGTGTGTGTGTGTCTCCCTCGCTGTGTGTGTGTGTGTGTGTGTGAGTCTCCCTCGCTGTGTGTGTCTGTGTGTGTGTGTGTGTGTGTGTCTCCCTCGCTGTGTGTGTGTGTGTGTGTGTGTGTGTCTCCCTCGCTGTGTGTGTGTGTGTGTGTGTGTGTGTCTCCCTCGCTGTGTGTGTGTGTGTGTCTCCCTCGCTGTGTGTGTGTGTGTCCCCCTCGCTGTGTGTGTGTGTGTGTCTCCCTCGCTGTGTGTGTGTGTGTGTGTGACACCCTCGCTGTGTGTGTGTGTGTGTGTGTGTCTCCCTCGCTGTGTGTGTGTGTGTGTGTCTCCCTCGCTGTGTGTGTGTGTGTGTGTGTGTGTGTGTGTCTCCCTCGCTGTGTGTGTGTGTGTGTGTCTCCCTCGCTCTGTGTGTGTGAGTCTCCCTCGCTGTGTGTGTGTGTTTGTGTGTGTTTGTGTGTTTGTGTGTGTGTCTCCCTCTGTGTGTGTGTGTGTGTGTGTCTCCCTCGCTGTGTGTGTGTGTCTCCCTCGCTGTGTGTGTGTGTGTGTGTGTGTGTCCCTCGCTGTGTGTGTGTGTGTGTGTGTGTCCCTCGCTGTGTGTGTGTGTGTGTGTCTCCCTCGCTGTGTGTGTGTGTGTGTGTGTGTCTCCCTCGCTGTGTGTGTGTGTGTTCCCCTCGCTGTGTGCGTGTGTGTGTGTCTCCCTCGCTGTGTGTGTGTGTGTGTGTGACTCCCTCGCTGTGTGTGTGTGTGTGTGTGTCCCTCGCTGTGTGTGTGTGTGTGTGTGTGTGTCTCCCTCGCTGTGTGTGTGTGTGTCTCCCTCGCTGTGTGTGTGTGTGTGTGTGTGTCTCCCTCGCTGTGTGTGTGTGTGTGTGTCTCCCTCGCTGTGTGTGTGTGTGTCTCCCTCGCTGTGTGTGTGTGTGTGTCTCCCTCGCTGTGTGTGTGTGTCCCTCGCTGTGTGTGTGTGTGTGTGTGTGTGTGTGTGTGTCCCTCGCTGTGTGTGTGTGTCTCTCTCTCGCTGTGTGTGTGTGTGTGTGTGTGTGTGTGTCTCCCTCGCTGTGTGTGTGTGTGTGTGTGTGTGTCCCTCGCTGTGTGTGTGTGTGTGTGTGTCCCTCGCTGTGTGTGTGTGTGTGTGTGTCGCCCTCGCTGTGTGTGTGTGTGTGTGTGTGTGTCCCTCGCTGTGTGTGTGTGTGTGTGTCCCTCGCTCTGTGTGTGTGTGTGTGTGTCCCTCGCTGTGTGTGTGTGTGTGTG
>NC_092762.1:3312500-3332500 GCF_047496795.1 Chiloscyllium punctatum
TCGCTGTGTGTGTGTGTGTGTCTCCCTCGCTGTGTGTGTGTGTGTGTGTGTCTCCCTCGCTGTGTGTGTGTGTGTGTGTGTGTCTCCCTCGCTGTGTGTGTGTGTGTGTATGTGTCTCCCTCGCTGTGTGTTTGTGTGTGTGTCTCCCTCGCTGTGTGTGTGTGTGTGTGTGTGTCCCTCGCTGTGTGTGTGTGTGTGTCTCCTTCGCTGTGTGTGTGTGTGTGTCTCCCTCGCTCTGTGTGTGTGTGTGTGTGTGTGTCTCCCTCGCTGTGTGTGTGTGTGTGTGTGTGTGTGTGTGTCTCCCTCGCTGTGTGTGTGTGTGTGTGTGTGTGTCTCCCTTGCTGTGTGTGTGTGTGTGTGTGTGTGTCTCGCTGTGTGTGTGTGTGTGTCTCCCTCGCTGTGTGTGTGTGTGTGTGTCCCCCTCGCTGTGTGTGTGTGTCCCTCGCTGTGTGTGTGTGTGTCCCCCTCGCTGTGTGTGTGTGTGTGTCTCCCTCGCTGTGTGCGTGTGTGTGTGTGTGTGTGTGTCCCTCGCTGTGATTGTGTGTGTGTCTCCCTCGCTGTGTGTGTGTGTGTGTGTTTCTCCCTCGCTGTGTGTGTGAGTGTGTGTGTCTCCCTCGCTGTGTGTGTGTGTGTGTGTGTGTGTGTGTGTGTGTGTGTGTGTCTCCCTCGCAGTGTGTGTGTGTGTGTGTGTGTGTCTCCCTCGCTGTGTGTGTGTGTGTGTGTGTGTCCCTCGCTGTGTGTATGTGTGTGTGTGTGTGTCCCCCTCGCTGCGTGTGTGTGTGTGTGTGTGTGTCTCCCTCGCTGTGTGTGTGTGTGTGTGTGTGTGTGTGTGTGTGTGTGTGTGTGTGTCTCACTCGGTGTGTGTGTGTGTGTGTCTCACTCGCTGTGTGTGTGTGCGTGTGTGTGTGTCTCCCTCGCTGTGTGTGTGTGTGTGTGTGTGTGTCTCCCTCGCTGTGTGTGTGTGTGTGTGTGTGTGTGTGTGTGTCTCACTCGGTGTGTGTGTGTGTGTGTGTGTGTGTGTCTCACTCGCTGTGTGTGTGTGCGTGTGTGTGTGTCTCCCTCGCTGTGTGTGTGTATGTGTGTGTGTCTCCCTCGCTGTGTGTGTGTGTGTGTGTGTGTCTCCCTCGATGTGTGTGTGTGTGTGTGTGTGTGTGTGTCTCCCTCGCTGTGTGTGTGTGTGTGTGTCCCTCGCTGTGTGTGTGTGTGTGTGTCCCTCGCTGTGTGTGTGTGTGTGTGTGTCCCTCGCTGTGTGTGTGTGTCTCCCTCGCTGTGTGTGTGTGTGTGTGTGTGTTTGTGTCTCCCTCGCTGTGTGTGTATGTGTGTGTGTGTGTGTGTGTGTCTGTGTGTGTATGTGTGTGTCTCCCTCGCTGTGTATGTGTGTGTGTCTCCCTCGATGTGTGTGTGTGTGTGTCTCCCTCGCTGTGTGTGTGTGTGTGTGTGTGTGTGTGTCTCCCTCGCTGTGTGTGTGTGTGTGTCTCCCTCGCTGTGTGTGGGTGTGTGTGTGTGTGTGTCTCCCTCGCTGTGTGTGTGTGTCTCCCTCGCTGTGTGTGTGTGTGTGTGTGTGTCTCCCTCGCTCTGTGTGTGTGTGTGTGTCTCCCTCGCTGTGTGTGTGTGTGTGTGTGTGTCTCCCTCGCTGTGTGTGTCTGTGTGTGTGTGTGTGTGTCTCCCTCGCTGTGTGTGTGTGTGTGTGTGTGTGTCTCCCTCGCTCTGTGTGTGTGTGTCTCCCTCGCTGTGTGTGTGTGTGTGTCCCTCGCTGTGTGTGTGTGTGTGTGTGTCTCCCTCGCTGTGTGTGTGTGTGTGTGAGTGTGTGTGTGTGTCTCCCTCGCTGTGTGTGTGTGTGTGTCTCCCTCGCTGTGTGTATGTGTGTGTGTGTCTCCCTCGCTGTGTGTGTGTGTGTGTCTCCCTCGCTGTGTGTGTGTGTGTGTGTGTGTGCGTGTCTCCCTCGCTGTGTGTGTGTGTGTGTGTGTGTGTCTCCCTCGCTGTTTGTGTGTGTGTGTGTCTCCCTCGCTGTGTGTGTGTGTGTGTGTGTGTGTGTGTCTCCCTCGCTGTGTGTGTGTGTGTGTCTCCCTCGCTGTGTGTGTGTGTGTGTGTTTGTGTGTGTGTCTCCCTCGCAGTGTGTGTGTGTCTCCCTCGCTGTGTGTGTGTGTGTCCCCTTTGCTGTGTGTGTGTGTGTGGGTGTGTGTGTCCCTCGCTGTGTGTGTGTGTGTGTGTGTGTGTGTGTCTCCCTCGCTGTGTGTGTGTGTGTGTGTGTGTGTCTCCCTCGCTGTGTGTGTGTGGGTGTGTGTCCCCCTCGCTGTGTGCGTGTGTGTGTGTCTCCCTCGCTGTGTGTGTGTGTGTGTGTGACTCCCTCGCTGTGTGTGTGTGTGTGTCCCTCGCTGTGTGTGTGTGTGTGTGTGTGTGTGTCTCCCTCGCTGTGTGTGTGTGTGTGTGTGTGTGTCTCCCTCGCTGTGTGTGTGTGTCTGTGTATGTGTGTCTCCCTCGCTGTGTGTGTGTGTGTGTGTGTGTGTCTCCCTCGCTGTGTGTGTGTGTGTGTGTGTGTGTGTCTCCCTCGGTGTGTATGTGTGTGTGTGTGCCCCCCTCGCTGTGTGTGTGTGTGTGTGTGTGTGTGTCCCTCGCTGTGTGTGTGTGTGTGTGTCTCCCTCGCTGTGTGTGTGTGTGTTTGTGTCTCCCTCTGTGTGTGTGTGTGTGTGTGTGTGTCTCCCTCGCTGTGTGTGTGTGTGTGTGTCTCCCTCGCTGTGTGTGTGTGTGTGTGTGTGTGTGTGTGTGTCTCCCTCGCTGTGTGTGTGCGTGTGTGTGTGTGTCTCCCTCGCTGCGTGTGTGTGTGTGTGTGTGTGTGTGTGTCTCCCTCGCTGTGTGTGTGTGTGTGTGTGTGTGTGTGTCTCACTCGCTCTGTGTGTGTGTGTGTCTCCCTCGCTGTGTGTGTGTGTGTGTGTCTCCCTCGCTGTGTGTGTGTGTGTGTGTGTGTGTGTCTCCCTCGCTGTGTGTGTGTGTCTGTGTATGTGTGTCTCCCTCGCTGTGTGTGTGTGTGTGTGTGTGTCTCCCTCGCTGTGTGTGTGTGTGTGTGTGTGTGTGTCTCCCTCGCTGTGTATGTGTGTGTGCCCCCCTCGCTGTGTGTGTGTGTGTGTGTGTGTGTGTGTCCCTCGCTGTGTGTGTGTGTGTGTGTCTCCCTCGCTGTGTGTGTGTGTTTGTGTCTCCCTCTGTGTGTGTGTGTGTGTGTGTGTCTCCCTCGCTGTGTGTGTGTGTGTGTCCTTCCCTCGCTGTGTGTGTGTGTGTGTGTGTGTGTGTGTCCCTCGCTGTGTGTGTGTGTGTGTGTGTGTCTCCCTCGCTGTGTGTGTGTGTGTGTGTGTGTCTCCCTCGCTGTGTGTGTGTGTCTGTGTATGTGTGTCTCCCTCGCTGTGTGTGTGTGTGTGTGTGTGTGTGTCTCCCTCGCTGTGTGTGTGTGTATGTGTGTGTGTGTCTCCCTCGCTGTGTATGTGTGTGTGTGTGCCCCCCTCGCTGTGTGTGTGTGTGTGTGTGTGTGTGTGTCCCTCGCTGTGTGTGTGTGTGTGTGTCTCCCTCGCTGTGTGTGTGTGTGTTTGTGTCTCCCTCTGTGTGTGTGCGTGTGTGTGTGTGTGTCTCCCTCGCTGTGTGTGTGTGTGTGTGACTCCCTCGCTGTGTGTGTGTGTGTCTGTGTGTCTCCCTCGCTGTGTGTGTGTGTGTGTGTGTGTGTGTCTCCCTCGGTGTGTGTGTGTGTGTGTGTCTCCCTCGCAGTGTGTGTGTGTGTGTGTGTGTGTGTGTCTCCCTCGCTGTGTGTGTGTGTGTGTGTGTCCCTCGCTGTGTGTGTGTGTGTGTGTGTGTGTCTCCCTCGCTGTGTGTGTGTGTGTGTGTCCCCCTCGCTGTGTGTGTGTGTGTCTCTCTCGCTGTGTGTGTGTGCGTGTCTGTGTCTCCCTCGCTGTGTGTGTGTGTGTGTGTGTGTGTGTGTCTCCCTCGCTGTGTGTGTGTGTGTGTGTGTGTGTCTCCCTTGTGTGTGTGTGTCTCCCTCGCTGTGTGTGTGTGTGTGTGTGTCCCCCTCGCTGTGTGTGTGTGTGTGTGTGTGTGTGTGTTCTTCCCTCGCTCTGTGTGTGTGTGTGTGTGTGTGTGTCTCCCTCGCTGTGTGTGTGTGTGTGTCCCCTCGCTGTGTGTGTGTGTGTGTGTGTGTGTGTCTCCCTCGCTGTGTGTGTGTGTGTGTGTGTGTGTGTGTGTCTCCCTCGCTGTGTGTGTGTGTGTGTGTGTGTGTGTGTGTGTCCCCCTCGCTGTGTGTGTGTGTGTCCCTCGCTGTGTGTGTGTGTGTGTCCCTCGGTGTGTGTGTGTGTGTGTGTGTGTGTTTGTTTCCCCCTCGCTGTGTGTGTGTGTGTCTCCCTCGCTGTGTGTGTGTGTGTGTGTGTGTGTGTCTCCCTCGCTGTGTGTGTGTGTGTGTGTGTGTGTGTGTCTCACTCGCTGTGTGTGTGTCTCCCACGCTGTGTGTGTGTGTGTGTGTGTGTCCTTCCCTCGCTGTGAGTGTGTGTCTCTCTCTCGCTGTGTGTGTCTGCGTGTCTGTGTCTCCCTCGCTGTGTGTGTGTGTCTCCCTCGCTGTGTGTGTGTGTGTGTGTGTCCCCCTCGCTGTGTGTGTGTGTCTCTCTGTCGCTGTGTGTGTCTGCGTGACTGTGTCTCCCTCGCTGTGTGTGTGTGTGTGTGTGTGTGTGTGTGTGTGTGTGTCTCCCTCGCTGTGTGTGTGTGTGTGTGTGTGTGTGTCTCCCTCGCTGTGTGTGTGTGGTTGTGTCCCCCTCGCTGTGTCTGTGTGTGTGTGTCCCTCGCTGTGTGTGTTTGTGTCTCCCTCGCTGTCTGTGTGTGTGTGTGTGTGTGTGTGTCTCCCTCGCTGTGTGTGTGTGTGTGTCTTTCCCTCGCTGTGTGAGTGTGTGTGTGTTTGTGTCTCCCTCGCTGTGTGTGTGTGTGTGTCTCCCTCGCTGTGTGTGTGTGTGTGTGTGTGTGTCCTTCCCTCGCTGTGTGTGTGTGCGTGTGTGTGTGTGTCTCCCTCGCTGTGTGTGTGTGTGTGTGTGTGTGTGTGTCCCCCTCGCTGTGTGTGTGTGTGTGTCCTTCCCTCGCTGTGTGTGTGTGTGTGTGTGTGTGTCTCCCTCGCTGTGTGTGTGTGTGTCCCCCCCTCGCTGTGTGTGTGTGTGTGTGTGTGTCCTTCCCTCGCTGTGTGTGTGTGTGTGTATGTGTGTGTGTGTCTCCCTCGCTGTGTGTGTGTGTGTGTGTGTGTGTGTGTGTGTGTCCCTCGCTGTGTGTGTGTGTGTGTGTGTGTGTGTGTCCCCCTCGCTGTGTGTGTGTGTGTCCCTCGCTGTGTGTGTGTGTGTGTCCCTCGGTGTGTGTGTGTGTGTGTGTGTGTGTGTGTGTGTGTTTCCCCCTCGCTGTGTGTGTGTGTGTCTCCCTCGCTGTGTGTGTGTGTGTGTGTGTGTGTGTGTGTGTGTGTCTCCCTCGCTGTGTGTGTGTGTGTGAGTGTGTGTGTCTCACTCGCTGTGTGTGTGTGTCTCCCACGCTGTGTGTGTGTGTGTGTGTGTGTCCTTCCCTCGCTGTGAGTGTGTGTGTGTGTGTGTGTGTTTCTCCCTCGCTGTGTGTGTGTGTGTGTGTGTGTGTGTCTCCCTCGCTGTGTTTGTGTGTGTGTGTGTGTGTGTGACTCCCTCGCTGTGTGTGTGTGTGTGTCCCTCGCTGTGTGTGTGTGTGTGTGTGTGTGTCTCCCTCGCTGTGTGTGTGTGTGTGTGTGTGTCTCCCTCGCTGTGTGTGTGTGTGTCTGTGTATGTGTGTCTCCCTCGCTGTGTGTGTGTGTGTGTGTGTGTGTCTCCCTCCCTGTGTGTGTGTGTGTGTGTGTGTGTGTCTCCCTCGCTGTGTATGTGTGTGTGTGTGTCCCACTCGATGTGTGTGTGTGTGTGCGTGTGTGTGTACCTCGCTGTGTGTGTGTGTGTGTGTCTCCCTCGCTGTGTGTGTGTGTGTGTGTGTCTCCCTCTGTGTGTGTGTGTGTGTGTGTGTCTCCCTCGCTGTGTGTGTGTGTGTGTGCGTGTGTCTCCCTCACTGTGTGTGTGTGTGTGTCTCCCTCGATGTGTGTGTGTGTGTGTGTGTGTGTCTCCCTCGCTCTGTGTGTGCGTGTGTGTGTGTGTCTCCCTCGCTGCGTGTGTGTGTGTGTGTGTGTGTCTCCCTCGCTCTGTGTGTGTGTGTGTGTCTCCCTCGCTGTGTGTCTGTGTGTCTCCCTCGCTCCGTGTGTGTGTGTGTGTGTGTGTGACTCCCTCGCTGTGTGTGTGTGTGTGTGTGTCTCCCTCGCTGTGTGTGTGTGTGTGTGTGTGTGTGTCTCCCTCGGTGTGTGTGTGTGTGTGTGTGTCTCCCTCGCTGTGTGTGTGTGTGTGTGTGTGTGTCTCCCTCGCTGTGTGTGTGTGTGTGTCCCTCGCTGTGTGTGTGTGTGTGTGTGTCTCCCTCGCTGTGTGTGTGTGTGTGTGTCCCCCGCGCTGTGTGTGTGTGTCTCTCTCTCGCTGTGTGTGTCTGCGTGTCTGTGTCTCCCTCGCTGTGTGTGTGTGTGTGTGTGTGTGTGTGTGTCTCCCTCGCTGTGTGTGTGTGTGTGTGTGTGTGTGTGTCTCCCTCGCTGTGTGTGTGTGGTTGTGTCCCACTCGCTGTGTCTGTGTGTGTGTGTCCCTCGCTGTGTGTGTTTGTGTCTCCCTCGCTGTCTGTGTGTGTGTGTGTGTGTGTGTCTCCCTCGCTGTGTGTGTGTGTGTGTGTGTGTGTCTCCCTCGCTGTGTGTGTGTGTCTTTCCCTCGCTGTGTGAGTGTGTGTGTGTTTGTGTCTCCCTCGCTGTGTGTGTGTGTGTGTGTGTGTGTGTGTGTCTCCCTCGCTGTGTGTGTGTGTGTGTCTCCCTCGCTGTGTGTGTGTGTGTGTGTGTGTGTCCTTCCCTCGCTGTGTGTGTGTGCGTGTGTGTGTGTGTGTCTCCCTCGCTGTGTGTGTGTGTGTGTGTGTGTCCCCCTCGCTGTGTGTGTGTGTGTGTGTGTGTGTCCTTCCTTCGCTGTGTGTGTGTGTGTGTGTGTGTGTGTGTCTCCCTCGCTGTGTGTGTGTGTGTCCCCCCCTCGCTGTGTGTGTGTGTGTGTGTGTGTCCTTCCCTCGCTGTGTGTGTGTGTGTGTATGTGTGTGTGTGTCTCCCTCGCTGTGTGTGTGTGTGTGTGTGTGTGTGTCCCTCGCTGTGTGTGTGTGTGTGTGTGTGTGTGTGTGTGTGTGTGTCCCTCGCTGTGTGTGTGTGTGTCCCTCGCTGTGTGTGTGTGTGTGTCCCTCGGTGTGTGTGTGTGTGTGTGTGTGTGTGTGTGTGTGTGTTTCCCCCTCGCTGTGTGTGTTTGTGTCTCCCTCGCTGTGTGTGTGTGTGTGTGTGTCTCCCTCGCTGTGTGTGTGTGTGTGTCTCCCTCGCTGTGTGTGTGTGTGTCTCACTCGCTGTGTGTGTGTGTCTCCCACGCTGTGTGTGTGTGTGTGTGTGTCCTTCCCTCGCTGTGAGTGTGTGTGTGTGTGTGTGTGTGTTTCTCCCTCGCTGTGTGTGTGTGTGTGTGTGTGTCCCTCGCTGTGTGTGTGTCTCCCTCGCTGTGTGTGTGTGTGTGTGTGTGTGTGTGTGTGCCCCCCTCGCTGTGTGTGTGTGTGTGTGTGTGTGTGTGTGTCCCTCGCTGTGTGTGTGTGTGTGTGTGTCTCCCTCACTGTGTGTGTGTGTGTTTGTGTCTCCCTCTGTGTGTGTGCGTGTGTGTGTGTCTCCCTCGCTGTGTGTGTGTGTGTGTGACTCCCTCGCTGTGTGTGTGTGTGTGTGTGTGTCTCCCTCGCTGTGTGTGTGTGTGTGTGTGTGTGTGTCTCCCTCGGTGTGTGTGTGTGTGTGTGTCTCCCTCGCAGTGTGTGTGTGTGTGTGTGTGTGTGTCTCCCTCGCTGTGTGTGTGTGTGTGTGTCCCTCGCTGTGTGTGTGTGTGTGTGTGTGTGTCTCCCTCGCTGTGTGTGTGTGTGTGTGTCCCCCTCGCTGTGTGTGTGTGTGTCTCTCTCGCTGTGTGTGTGTGCGTGTCTGTGTCTCCCTCGCTGTGTGTGTGTGTGTGTGTGTGTGTGTCTCCCTCGCTGTGTGTGTGTGTGTGTGTGTGTGTGTCTCCCTTGTGTGTGTGTGTCTCCCTCGCTGTGTGTGTGTGTGTGTGTGTCCCCCTCGCTGTGTGTGTGTGTGTGTTCTTCCCTCGCTCTGTGTGTGTGTGTGTGTGTGTGTGTCTCCCTCGCTGTGTGTGTGTGTGTGTCCCCTCGCTGTGTGTGTGTGTGTGTGTGTGTGTGTGTCTCCCTCGCTGTGTGTGTGTGTGTGTGTGTGTGTGTGTGTGTTTTCCTCGCTGTGTGTGTGTGTGTGTGTGTGTGTGTGTGTGTGTGTCCCCCTCGCTGTGTGTGTGTGTGTCCCTCGCTGTGTGTGTGTGTGTGTCCCTCGGTGTGTGTGTGTGTGTGTGTGTGTGTTTGTTTCCCCCTCGCTGTGTGTGTGTGTGTCTCCCTCGCTGTGTGTGTGTGTGTGTGTGTGTGTGTGTGTGTCTCCCTCGCTGTGTGTGTGTGTGTGTGTGTGTGTGTGTGTCTCCCTCGCTGTGTGTGTGTGTGTGTGTGTGTGTGTCTCACTCGCTGTGTGTGTGTCTCCCACGCTGTGTGTGTGTGTGTGTGTGTGTCCTTCCCTCGCTGTGAGTGTGTGTCTCTCTCTCGCTGTGTGTGTCTGCGTGTCTGTGTCTCCCTCGCTGTGTGTGTGTGTGTCTCCCTCGCTGTGTGTGTGTGTGTGTGTGTCCGCCTCGCTGTGTGTGTGTGTCTCTCTCTCGCTGTGTGTGTCTGCGTGACTGTGTCTCCCTCGCTGTGTGTGTGTGTGTGTGTGTGTCTCCCTCGCTGTGTGTGTGTGTGTGTGTGTGTGTGTGTGTGTCTCCCTCGCTGTGTGTGTGTGGTTGTGTCCCCCTCGCTGTGTCTGTGTGTGTGTGTCCCTCGCTGTGTGTGTTTGTGTCTCCCTCGCTGTCTGTGTGTGTGTGTGTGTGTGTGTGTCTCCCTCGCTGTGTGTGTGTGTGTGTGTGTGTGTGTCTCCCTCGCTGTGTGTGTGTGTGTGTCTTTCCCTCGCTGTGTGAGTGTGTGTGTGTTTGTGTCTCCCTCGCTGTGTGTGTGTGTGTGTGTGTGTGTGTGTGTCTCCCTCGCTGTGTGTGTGTGTGTGTCTCCCTCGCTGTGTGTGTGTGTGTGTGTGTGTGTCCTTCCCTCGCCGTGTGTGTGTGCGTGTGTGTGTGTCTCCCTCGCTGTGTGTGTGTGTGTGTGTGTGTGTGTGTCCCCCTCGCTGTGTGTGTGTGTGTGTGTGTCCTTCCCTCGCTGTGTGTGTGTGTGTGTGTGTGTGTGTCTCCCTCGCTGTGTGTGTGTGTGTCCCCCCCTCGCTGTGTGTGTGTGTGTGTGTGTGTCCTTCCCTCGCTGTGTGTGTGTGTGTATGTGTGTGTGTGTCTCCCTCGCTGTGTGTGTGTGTGTGTGTGTGTGTGTGTGTGTGTCCCTCGCTGTGTGTGTGTGTGTGTGTGTCCCCCTCGCTGTGTGTGTGTGTGTCCCTCGCTGTGTGTGTGTGTGTGTCCCTCGGTGTGTGTGTGTGTGTGTGTGTGTTTCCCCCTCGCTGTGTGTGTGTGTGTCTCCCTCGCTGTGTGTGTGTGTGTGTGTGTGTGTGTGTGTCTCCCTCGCTGTGTGTGTGTGTGTGAGTGTGTGTGTCTCACTCGCTGTGTGTGTGTGTCTCCCACGCTGTGTGTGTGTGTGTGTGTGTCCTTCCCTCGCTGTGAGTGTGTGTGTGTGTGTGTGTGTTTCTCCCTCGCTGTGTGTGTGTGTGTGTGTGTGTGTGTCTCCCTCGCTGTGTTTGTGTGTGTGTGTGTGTGTGTGACTCCCTCGCTGTGTGTGTGTGTGTGTCCCTCGCTGTGTGTGTGTGTGTGTGTGTGTGTGTGACTCCCTCGCTGTGTGTGTGTGTGTGTGTGTGTCTCCCTCGCTGTGTGTGTGTGTGTCTGTGTATGTGTGTCTCCCTCGCTGTGTGTGTGTGTGTGTGTGTGTGTCTCCCTCCCTGTGTGTGTGTGTGTGTGTGTGTGTCTCCCTCGCTGTGTATGTGTGTGTGTGTGTCCCACTCGATGTGTGTGTGTGTGTGCGTGTGTGTGTGTCCCTCGCTGTGTGTGTGTGTGTGTGTCTCCCTCGCTGTGTGTGTGTGTGTGTGTGTCTCCCTCTGTGTGTGTGTGTGTGTGTGTGTCTCCCTCGCTGTGTGTGTGTGTGTGTGCGTGTGTCTCCCTCACTGTGTGTGTGTGTGTGTCTCCCTCGATGTGTGTGTGTGTGTATGTGTGTGTGTCTCCCTCGCTCTGTGTGTGCGTGTGTGTGTGTGTCTCCCTCGCTGCGTGTGTGTGTGTGTGTGTGTGTCTCCCTCGCTCTGTGTGTGTGTGTGTGTCTCCCTCGCTGTGTGTCTGTGTGTCTCCCTCGCTCCGTGTGTGTGTGTGTGTGTGTGTGACTCCCTCGCTGTGTGTGTGTGTGTGTGTGTCTCCCTCGCTGTGTGTGTGTGTGTGTGTGTGTGTGTGTGTGTGTCTCCCTCGGTGTGTGTGTGTGTGTGTGTCTCCCTCGCTGTGTGTGTGTGTGTGTGTGTGTGTCTCCCTCGCTGTGTGTGTTTGTGTGTGTCCCTCGCTGTGTGTGTGTGTGTGTGTGTCTCCCTCGCTGTGTGTGTGTGTGTGTGTCCCCCGCGCTGTGTGTGTGTGTGTCTCTCTCGCTGTGTGTGTCTGCGTGTCTGTGTCTCCCTCGCTGTGTGTGTGTGTGTGTGTGTGTGTGTGTGTGTGTCTCCCTCGCTGTGTGTGTGTGTGTGTGTGTGTGTGTGTGTCTCCCTCGCTGTGTGTGTGTGGTTGTGTCCCACTCGCTGTGTCTGTGTGTGTGTGTCCCTCGCTGTGTGTGTTTGTGTCTCCCTCGCTGTCTGTGTGTGTGTGTGTGTGTGTGTCTCCCTCGCTGTGTGTGTGTGTGTGTGTGTGTGTCTCCCTCGCTGTGTGTGTGTGTCTTTCCCTCGCTGTGTGAGTGTGTGTGTGTTTGTGTCTCCCTCGCTGTGTGTGTGTGTGTGTGTGTGTGTGTGTGTGTGTGTCTCCCTCGCTGTGTGTGTGTGTGTGTCTCCCTCGCTGTGTGTGTGTGTGTGTGTGTGTGTGTCCTTCCCTCGCTGTGTGTGTGTGCGTGTGTGTGTGTGTGTGTCTCCCTCGCTGTGTGTGTGTGTGTGTGTGTGTCCCCCTCGCTGTGTGTGTGTGTGTGTGTGTGTGTCCTTCCTTCGCAGTGTGTGTGTGTGTGTGTGTGTGTGTGTGTCTCCCTCGCTGTGTGTGTGTGTGTCCCCCCCTCGCTGTGTGTGTGTGTGTGTGTGTCCTTCCCTCGCTGTGTGTGTGTGTGTGTATGTGTGTGTGTGTCTCCCTCGCTGTGTGTGTGTGTGTGTGTGTGTGTGTGTCCCTCGCTGTGTGTGTGTGTGTGTGTGTGTGTGTGTCCCTCGCTGTGTGTGTGTGTGTGTGTGTGTGTGTGTGTCTCCCTCGCTGTGTGTGTGTGTGTGTGTGTGTGTGTGTCTCCCTCGCTGTGTGTGTGTGTGTGTGTGTGTGTGTCCTTCCCTCGCTATGTGTGTGTGTGTGTGTTCTTCCCTTGCAGTGTGTGTGTGTGTGTGTGTGTGTCTCCCTCGCTGTGTGTGTGTGTGTATGTGTGTGTCATTCACTCGCTGTGTGTGAGTGTGTGTGTGTGTCTCCCTCGCTGTGTGTGTGTGTGTGTGTGTGTCTCCCTCGCTGTGTGTGTGTGTGTCTCCCTCGCTGTGTGTGTGTGTGTGTGTGTGTGTGTCTCCCTCGCTGTGTGTGTGTGTGTCTCCCTCGCTGTGTGTGTGTGTGTGTCTCTCTCGCTGTGTGTGTGTGTCCCTCGCTGTGTGTGTGTGTGTGTGTGTGTGTGTCCCTCGCTGTGTGTGTGTGTCTCTCTCTCGCTGTGTGTGTGTGTGTGTGTGTGTCTCCCTCGCTGTGTGTGTGTGTGTGTGTGTCCCTCGCTGTGTGTGTGTGTGTGTGTCCCTCGCTGTGTGTGTGTGTGTGTGTGTGTGTCCCCCTCGCTGTGTGTGTGTGTGTGTGTGTGTGTCCCTCGCTGTGTGTGTGTGTGTGTGTGTGTCCCTCGCTCTGTGTGTGTGTGTGTGTGTCCCTCGCTGTGTGTGTGTGTGTGTGTGTCTCCCTCGCTGTGTGTGTGTGTGTGTGTGTCTCCCTCGCTGTGTGTGTGTGTGTGTGTGTGTCCTTCCCTCGCTGTGTGTGTGTGTGTGAGTCTCCCTCGCTGTGTGTGTCTGTGTGTGTGTGTGTGTGTGTGTGTGTCTCCCTCGCTGTGTGTGTGTGTGTGTGTGTGTGTGTCTCCCTCGCTGTGTGTGTGTGTGTGTCTCCCTCGCTGTGTGTGTGTGTGTGTCCCCCTCGCTGTGTGTGTGTGTGTGTCTCCCTCGCTGTGTGTGTGTGTGTGTGACACCCTCGCTGTGTGTGTGTGTGTGTGTGTGTCTCCCTCGCTGTGTGTGTGTGTGTGTGTCTCCCTCGCTGTGTGTGTGTGTGTGTGTGTGTGTCTCCCTCGCTGTGTGTGTGTGTGTGTGTCTCCCTGGCTCTGTGTGTGTGAGTCTCCCTCGCTGTGTGTGTGTGTTTGTGTGTGTTTGTGTGTTTGTGTGTGTGTCTCCCTCTGTGTGTGTGTGTGTGTGTGTCTCCCTCGCTGTGTGTGTGTGTCTCCCTCGCTGTGTGTGTGTGTGTGTGTGTGTGTCCCTCGCTGTGTGTGTGTGTCCCTCGCTGTGTGTGTGTGTGTGTGTCTCCCTCGCTGTGTGTGTGTGTGTGTGTGTGTCCCCCTCGCTGTGTGCGTGTGTGTGTGTCTCCCTCGCTGTGTGTGTGTGTGTGTGTGACTCCCTCGCTGTGTGTGTGTGTGTGTGTGTCCCTCGCTGTGTGTGTGTGTGTGTGTGTGTCTCCCTCGCTGTGTGTGTGTGTGTGTGTCTCCCTCGCTGTGTGTGTGTGTGTCTGTGTATGTGTGTCCCCCTCGCTGTGTGTGTGTGTGTGTGTGTGTGTGTGTCTCCCTCGCTGTGTGTGTGTGTGTGTGTGTGTGTGTCTCCCTCGCTGTGTGTGTGTGTGTGTCTCCCTCGCTGTGTGTGTGTGTGTCTCCCTCGCTGTGTGTGTGTGTGTGTGTGTTTGTGTGTGAGTCTCCCTCGCTGTGTGTGTGTGTGTGTGTCTCCCTCGCTTTGTGTGTGTGTGTCTCCCTCGCTGTGTGTGTGTGTGTGTGTCCCCCTCGCTGTGCGTGTGTGTGTGTGTGTGTCCCCCTCGCTGTGTGTGTGTGTGTGTGTGTGTGTGTGTGTGTCTCCCTCGCTGTGTGTGTGTGTGTGTGTCTCCCTCTGTGTGTGTGTGTGTGTGTGTGTGTCTCCCTGGCTGTGTGTATGTGTGTGTGTGTCTCCCTCACTGTGTGTGTGTGTGTGTGTGTCTCCCTCGCTGTGTGTGTGTGTGTGTGTGTGTGTCCCTCGCTGTGTGTGTGTGTGTGTGTCTCCCACGCTGTGTGTGTGTGTGTGTGTGTGTGTGTCCCTCGCTGTGTGTGTGTGTGTGTGTCCCCCTCGCTGTGTGTGTGTGTGTGTGTGTGTGTGTGTGTGTGTGTGTGTGTGTCCCTCGCTGTGTGTGTGTGTGTCCCTCGCTGTGTGTGTGTGTGTGTCCCTCGGTGTGTGTGTGTGTGTGTGTGTGTGTGTGTGTGTTTCCCCCTCGCTGTGTGTGTGTGTGTCTCCCTCGCTGTGTGTGTGTGTGTGTGTGTGTGTGTGTGTCTCCCTCGCTGTGTGTGTGTGTGTGAGTGTGTGTGTCTCACTCGCTGTGTGTGTGTGTCTCCCACGCTGTGTGTGTGTGTGTGTGTGTCCTTCCCTCGCTGTGAGTGTGTGTGTGTGTGTGTGTGTTTCTCCCTCGCTGTGTGTGTGTGTGTGTGTGTGTGTGTGTCTCCCTCGCTGTGTTTGTGTGTGTGTGTGTGTGTGTGTGACTCCCTCGCTGTGTGTGTGTGTGTGTCCCTCGCTGTGTGTGTGTGTGTGTGTGTGTGTGTCTCCCTCGCTGTGTGTGTGTGTGTGTGTGTCTCCCTCGCTGTGTGTGTGTGTGTCTGTGTATGTGTGTCTCCCTCGCTGTGTGTGTGTGTGTGTGTGTGTGTCTCCCTCCCTGTGTGTGTGTGTGTGTGTGTGTGTGTCTCCCTCGCTGTGTATGTGTGTGTGTGTGTCCCACTCGATGTGTGTGTGTGTGTGCGTGTGTGTGTGTCCCTCGCTGTGTGTGTGTGTGTGTGTCTCCCTCGCTGTGTGTGTGTGTGTGTGTGTCTCCCTCTGTGTGTGTGTGTGTGTGTGTGTCTCCCTCGCTGTGTGTGTGTGTGTGTGCGTGTGTCTCCCTCACTGTGTGTGTGTGTGTGTCTCCCTCGATGTGTGTGTGTGTGTGTGTGTGTGTGTGTCTCCCTCGCTCTGTGTGTGCGTGTGTGTGTGTGTCTCCCTCGCTGCGTGTGTGTGTGTGTGTGTGTGTCTCCCTCGCTCTGTGTGTGTGTGTGTGTCTCCCTCGCTGTGTGTCTGTGTGTCTCCCTCGCTCCGTGTGTGTGTGTGTGTGTGTGTGACTCCCTCGCTGTGTGTGTGTGTGTGTGTGTCTCCCTCGCTGTGTGTGTGTGTGTGTGTGTGTGTGTGTGTGTGTCTCCCTCGGTGTGTGTGTGTGTGTGTGTCTCCCTCGCTGTGTGTGTGTGTGTGTGTGTGTGTCTCCCTCGCTGTGTGTGTGTGTGTGTCCCTCGCTGTGTGTGTGTGTGTGTGTGTCTCCCTCGCTGTGTGTGTGTGTGTGTGTCCCCCGCGCTGTGTGTGTGTGTGTCTCTCTCGCTGTGTGTGTCTGCGTGTCTGTGTCTCCCTCGCTGTGTGTGTGTGTGTGTGTGTGTGTGTGTGTGTCCCTCGCTGTGTGTGTGTGTGTGTGTGTGTCTCCCTCGCTGTGTGTGTGTGGTTGTGTCCCACTCGCTGTGTCTGTGTGTGTGTGTCCCTCGCTGTGTGTGTTTGTGTCTCCCTCGCTGTCTGTGTGTGTGTGTGTGTGTCTCCCTCGCTGTGTGTGTGTGTGTGTGTGTGTGTCTCCCTCGCTGTGTGTGTGTGTCTTTCCCTCGCTGTGTGAGTGTGTGTGTGTTTGTGTCTCCCTCGCTGTGTGTGTGTGTGTGTGTGTGTGTGTGTGTCTCCCTCGCTGTGTGTGTGTGTGTGTCTCCCTCGCTGTGTGTGTGTGTGTGTGTGTGTCCTTCCCTCGCTGTGTGTGTGTGCGTGTGTGTGTGTGTGTCTCCCTCGCTGTGTGTGTGTGTGTGTGTGTGTCCCCCTCGCTGTGTGTGTGTGTGTGTGTGTGTGTCCTTCCCTCGCTGTGTGTGTGTGTGTGTATGTGTGTGTGTGTCTCCCTCGCTGTGTGTGTGTGTGTGTGTGTGTGTGTCCCTCGCTGTGTGTGTGTGTGTGTGTGTGTGTGTGTGTGTGTGTGTGTCCCTCGCTGTGTGTGTGTGTGTCCCTCGCTGTGTGTGTGTGTGTGTCCCTCGGTGTGTGTGTGTGTGTGTGTGTGTGTGTGTGTGTGTGTTTCCCCCTCGCTGTGTGTGTTTGTGTCTCCCTCGCTGTGTGTGTGTGTGTGTGTCTCCCTCGCTGTGTGTGTGTGTGTGTCTCCCTCGCTGTGTGTGTGTGTCTCCCACGCTGTGTGTGTGTGTGTGTGTGTCCTTCCCTCGCTGTGAGTGTGTGTGTGTGTGTGTGTGTTTCTCCCTCGCTGTGTGTGTGTGTGTGTGTGTGTGTCTCCCTCGCTGTGTGTGTGTGTGTGTGTGTGTGTGTGTGTGTCTCCCTCGCTGTGTGTGTGTGTGTGTGTGTGTGTGTCCTTCCCTCGCTATGTGTGTGTGTGTGTGTTCTTCCCTTGCAGTGTGTGTGTGTGTGTGTGTGTGTCTCCCTCGCTGTGTGTGTGTGTGTATGTGTGTGTCATTCACTCGCTGTGTGTGAGTGTGTGTGTGTGTCTCCCTCGCTGTGTGTGTGTGTGTGTGTGTGTCTCCCTCGCTGTGTGTGTGTGTGTCTCCCTCGCTGTGTGTGTGTGTGTGTGTGTGTGTGTCTCCCTCGCTGTGTGTGTGTGTGTGTGTGTGTGTGTGTCTCCCTCGCTGTGTGTGTGTGTGTCTCCCTCGCTGTGTGTGTGTGTGTGTGTGTCTCCCTCGCTGTGTGTGTGTGTGTGTGTGTGTCCCTCGCTGTGTGTGTGTGTGTGTGTGTCCCTCGCTGTGTGTGTGTGTGTGTGTCCCTCGCTGTGTGTGTGTGTGTGTGTGTGTCCCCCTCGCTGTGTGTGTGTGTGTGTGTGTGTGTCCCTCGCTGTGTGTGTGTGTGTGTGTGTCCCTCGCTCTGTGTGTGTGTGTGTGTGTCCCTCGCTGTGTGTGTGTGTGTGTGTGTGTCCCTCGCTGTGTGTGTGTGTGTGTGTGTCTCCCTCGCTGTGTCTGTGTGTGTGTGTGTGTCCTTCCCTCGCTGTGTGTGTGTGTGTGAGTCTCCCTCGCTGTGTGTGTCTGTGTGTGTGTGTGTGTGTGTGTGTGTGTCTCCCTCGCTGTGTGTGTGTGTGTGTGTGTGTGTGTCTCCCTCGCTGTGTGTGTGTGTGTGTCTCCCTCGCTGTGTGTGTGTGTGTCCCCCTCGCTGTGTGTGTGTGTGTGTCTCCCTCGCTGTGTGTGTGTGTGTGTGACACCCTCGCTGTGTGTGTGTGTGTGTGTGTGTCTCCCTCGCTGTGTGTGTGTGTGTGTGTCTCCCTCGCTGTGTGTGTGTGTGTGTGTGTGTGTGTCTCCCTCGCTGTGTGTGTGTGTGTGTGTCTCCCTGGCTCTGTGTGTGTGAGTCTCCCTCGCTGTGTGTGTGTGTTTGTGTGTGTTTGTGTGTTTGTGTGTGTGTCTCCCTCTGTGTGTGTGTGTGTGTGTGTCTCCCTCGCTGTGTGTGTGTGTCTCCCTCGCTGTGTGTGTGTGTGTGTGTGTGTGTCCCTCGCTGTGTGTGTGTGTCCCTCGCTGTGTGTGTGTGTGTGTGTCTCCCTCGCTGTGTGTGTGTGTGTGTGTCTCCCTCGCTGTGTGTGTGTCTGTCCCCCTCGCTGTGTGCGTGTGTGTGTGTCTCCCTCGCTGTGTGTGTGTGTGTGTGTGACTCCCTCGCTGTGTGTGTGTGTGTGTGTGTCCCTCGCTGTGTGTGTGTGTGTGTGTGTGTCTCCCTCGCTGTGTGTGTGTGTGTGTGTCTCCCTCGCTGTGTGTGTGTGTGTCTGTGTATGTGTGTCCCCCTCGCTGTGTGTGTGTGTGTGTGTGTGTGTGTGTGTGTCTCCCTCGCTGTGTGTGTGTGTGTGTGTGTGTGTGTGTGTGTGTGTGTCTCCCTCGCTGTGTGTGTGTGTGTGTCTCCCTCGCTGTGTGTGTGTGTGTCTCCCTCGCTGTGTGTGTGTGTGTGTGTGTTTGTGTGTGAGTCTCCCTCGCTGTGTGTGTGTGTGTGTCTCCCTCGCTTTGTGTGTGTGTGTCTCCCTCGCTGTGTGTGTGTGTGTGTGTCCCCCTCGCTGTGCGTGTGTGTGTGTGTGTGTCCCCCTCGCTGTGTGTGTGTGTGTGTGTGTGTGTGTGTGTCTCCCTCGCTGTGTGTGTGTGTGTGTGTCTCCCTCTGTGTGTGTGTGTGTGTGTGTGTGTCTCCCTGGCTGTGTGTATGTGTGTGTGTGTCTCCCTCACTGTGTGTGTGTGTGTGTGTGTCTCCCTCGCTGTGTGTGTGTGTGTGTGTGTGTGTGTCCCTCGCTGTGTGTGTGTGTGTCTCCCACGCTGTGTGTGTGTGTGTGTGTGTGTGTGTCCCTCGCTGTGTGTGTGTGTGTGTGTCCCCCTCGCTGTGTGTGTGTGTGTGTGTGTGTGTGTGTCTCCCTCGCTGTGTGTGTGTGTCTCCCTCGCTGTGTGTGTGTGTGTGTGTGTATGTGTGTGTCTCACTCGCTGTGTGTGTTTGTGTGTGTGTCTCCCACGCTGTGTGTGTGTGTGTCTCCCTCGCTGTGTGTGTGTGTGTGTGTGTGTGTCTCCCTCGCTGTGTGTGTGTGTGTGTGTGTGTCCCTCACTGTGTGTGTGTGTGTGTGTGTGTGTCACCCTCGCTGTGTGTGTGTGTGTGTGTGTCTCCCTCGCTGTGTGCGTGTGTGTGTGTGTCTCCCTCGCTGTGTGTGTGAGTGTGTGTCCCTCGCTGTGTGTGTGTGTGTGTGTCTCCCTCGCTGTGTGTGTGTGTGTGTGTGTGTGTGTGCGCCTGTGTCTCCCTCGCTGTGTGTGTGTGTGTGTGTGTGTGTGTGTCTCCCTCGCTGTGTGTGTGTGTGTCTCCCTCGCTGTGTGTTTGTGTGTGTGTGTTTCCCTCGCTGTGTGTGTGTGTGTGTGTGTGTGTGTGTGTCTCCCTGTGTGTTTGTGTGTGTGTGTGTGTCTCCCTCGCTGTGTGTGTGTGTGTGTCTCCCTCGCTGTGTGTGTGTGTGTCCCTCGCTGTGTGTGCGTGTGTGTGTGTGTCCGTCCCTCGCTGTGTGTGTGTGTGTGTCTCCCTCGCTGTGTGTGTGTGTGTGTGTGTGTGTGTGTCTCCCTCGCTGTGTGTGTGTCTAACTCGCTGTGTGTGTGTGTGTGTCTCACTCGCTCTGTGTGTGTGTGTGTATGTGTGTCTCCCTCGCTGTGTGTGTGTGTGTGTGTGTCTCCCTCGCTGTGTGTGTGTGGTTGTGTCCCACTCGCTGTGTCTGTGTGTGTGTGTCCCTCGCTGTGTGTGTTTGTGTCTCCCTCGCTGTCTGTGTGTGTGTGTGTGTGTGTGTCTCCCTCGCTGTGTGTGTGTGTGTGTGTGTGTGTCTCCCTCGCTGTGTGTGTGTGTCTTTCCCTCGCTGTGTGAGTGTGTGTGTGTTTGTGTCTCCCTCGCTGTGTGTGTGTGTGTGTGTGTGTGTGTGTGTGTCTCCCTCGCTGTGTGTGTGTGTGTGTCTCCCTCGCTGTGTGTGTGTGTGTGTGTGTGTGTGTCCTTCCCTCGCTGTGTGTGTGTGCGTGTGTGTGTGTGTGTCTCCCTCGCTGTATGTGTGTGTGTGTGTGTGTGTCCCTCGCTGTGTGTGTGTGTGTGTGTGTGTGTCCTTCCCTCGCTGTGTGTGTGTGTGTGTGTGTGTGTGTGTGTGTCTCCCTCGCTGTGTGTGTGTGTGTCCCCCCCTCGCTGTGTGTGTGTGTGTGTGTGTGTGTCCTTCCCTCGCTGTGTGTGTGTGTGTGTATGTGTGTGTGTGTCTCCCTCGCTGTGTGTGTGTGTGTGTGTGTGTGTGTCCCTCGCTGTGTGTGTGTGTGTGTGTGTGTGTGTGTGTGTGTGCGTGTGTGTCCCTCGCTGTGTGTGTGTGTGTCCCTCGCTGTGTGTGTGTGTGTGTCCCTCGGTGTGTGTGTGTGTGTGTGTGTGTGTGTGTGTGTTTCCCCCTCGCTGTGTGTGTTTGTGTCTCCCTCGCTGTGTGTGTGTGTGTGTGTCTCCCTCGCTGTGTGTGTGTGTGTGTGTGTGTGTGTCTCCCTCGCTGTGTGTGTGTGTGTGTGTGTGTGTGTGTCTCACTCGCTGTGTGTGTGTGTCTCCCACGCTGTGTGTGTGTGTGTGTGTGTCCTTCCCTCGCTGTGAGTGTGTGTGTGTGTGTGTGTGTGTTTCTCCCTCGCTGTGTGTGTGTGTGTGTGTGTGTGTGTCTCCCTCGCTGTGTGTGTGTGTGTGTGTGTGTGTCTCCCTCGCTGTGTGTGTGTGTGTGTGTGTGTGTGTCCTTCCCTCGCTATGTGTGTGTGTGTGTGTTCTTCCCTTGCAGTGTGTGTGTGTGTGTGTGTGTGTCTCCCTCGCTGTGTGTGTGTGTGTATGTGTGTGTCATTCACTCGCTGTGTGTGAGTGTGTGTGTGTGTCTCCCTCGCTGTGTGTGTGTGTGTGTGTGTGTCTCCCTCGCTGTGTGTGTGTGTGTCTCCCTCGCTGTGTGTGTGTGTGTGTGTGTGTCTCCCTCGCTGTGTGTGTGTGTGTGTCTCCCTCGCTGTGTGTGTGTGTGTGTCTC
>NC_092762.1:3342500-3347500 GCF_047496795.1 Chiloscyllium punctatum
TGTGTGTGTGTCTCCCTCGCTGCGTGTGTGTGTGTGTGTGTGTGTCTCCCTCGCTGTGTGTGTGTGTGTGTGTGTGTGTGTCTCACTCGCTCTGTGTGTGTGTGTGTCTCCCTCGCTGTGTGTGTGTGTGTGTGTGTGTGTCTCCCTCGCTGTGTGTGTGTGTGTGTGTGTGTGTGTCTCCCTCGCTGTGTGTGTGTGTCTGTGTATGTGTGTCTCCCTCGCTGTGTGTGTGTGTGTGTGTGTGTGTGTCTCCCTCGCTGTGTGTGTGTGTGTGTGTGTGTGTCTCCCTCGCTGTGTATGTGTGTGTGTGTGCCCCCCTCGCTGTGTGTGTGTGTGTGTGTGTGTGTGTCCCTCGCTGTGTGTGTGTGTGTGTGTCTCCCTCGCTGTGTGTGTGTGTGTTTGTGTCTCCCTCTGTGTGTGTGTGTGTGTGTGTGTGTCTCCCTCGCTGTGTGTGTTTGTGTCTCCCTCGCTGTCTGTGTGTGTGTGTGTGTGTGTGTCTCCCTCGCTGTGTGTGTGTGTGTGTGTGTCTCCCTCGCTGTGTGTGTGTGTGTGTCCTTCCCTCGCTGTGTGTGTGTGTGTGTGTGTGTGTGTCCCTCGCTGTGTGTGTGTGTGTGTGTGTCTCCCTCGCTGTGTGTGTGTGTGTGTGTGTGTCTCCCTCGCTGTGTGTGTGTGTCTGTGTATGTGTGTCTCCCTCGCTGTGTGTGTGTGTGTGTGTGTGTGTCTCCCTCGCTGTGTGTGTGTGTATGTGTGTGTGTGTCTCCCTCGCTGTGTATGTGTGTGTGTGTGCCCCCCTCGCTGTGTGTGTGTGTGTGTGTGTGTGTGTGTGTGTCCCCCTCGCTGTGTGTGTGTGTGTCCCTCGCTGTGTGTGTGTGTGTGTCCCTCGGTGTGTGTGTGTGTGTGTGTGTGTGTGTGTGTGTGTGTGTTTCCCCCTCGCTGTGTGTGTGTGTGTCTCCCTCGCTGTGTGTGTGTGTGTGTGTGTGTGTGTGTGTCTCCCTCGCTGTGTGTGTGTGTGTGTGTGTGTGTGTGTCTCCCTCGCTGTGTGTGTGTGTGTGTGTGTGTGTGTGTCTCACTCGCTGTGTGTGTGTGTCTCCCACGCTGTGTGTGTGTGTGTGTGTGTGTGTCCTTCCCTCGCTGTGAGTGTGTGTGTGTGTGTGTGTTTCTCCCTCGCTGTGTGTGTGTGTGTGTGTGTGTGTGTGTGTGTCTCCCTCGCTGTGTGTGTGTGTGTGTGTGTGTCTCCCTCGCTGTGTGTGTGTGTGTGTGTGTGTGTCCTTCCCTCGCTATGTGTGTGTGTGTGTGTTCTTCCCTTGCAGTGTGCGTGTGTGTGTGTGTCTCCCTCGCTGTGTGTGTGTGTGTATGTGTGTTTCATTCACTCGCTGTGTGTGAGTGTGTGTGTGTGTGTCTCCCTCGCTGTGTGTGTGTGTGTGTGTGTCTCCCTCGCTGTGTGTGTGTGTGTCTCCCTCGCTGTGTGTGTGTGTGTGTCTCCCTCGCTGTGTGTGTGTGTGTGTGTGTCTCCCTCGCTGTGTGTGTGTGTGTCTCCCTCGCTGTGTGTGTGTGTGTGTGTCCCTCGCTGTGTGTGTGTGTGTGTGTGTTTGTCCCTCGCTGTGTGTGTGTGTGTGTGTCCCTCGCTGTGTGTGTGTGTGTGTGTGTGTGTGTGTGTCCCCCTCGCTGTGTGTGTGTGTGTGTGTCCCTCGCTGTGTGTGTGTGTGTGTGTGTCCCTCGCTGTGTGTGTGTGTGTGTCCCTCGCTGTGCGTGTGTGTGTGTGTGTGTCCCTCGCTGTGTGTGTGTGTGTGTGTGTGTGTGTGTGTCCCTCGCTGTGTGTGTGTGTCTCTCTCTCGCTGTGTGTGTGTGTGTGTGTGTGTGTGTCTCCCTCGCTGTGTGTGTGTGTGTGTGTGTCCCTCGCTGTGTGTGTGTGTGTGTGTGTCCCTCGCTGTGTGTCTGTGTGTGTGTCCCTCGCTGTGTGTGTGTGTGTGTGTGTGTGTGTGTCCCTCGCTGTGTGTGTGTGTGTCTCCCTCGCTGTGTGTGTGTGTGTGTGTGTGTGTCTCCCTCGCTGTGTGTGTGTGTGTGTGTGTGTGTGTCTCCCACGCTGTGTGTGTGTGTGTCCTTCCCTCGCTGTGTGAGTGTGTGTGTGTGTGTGTCTCCCTCGCTGTGTGTGTGTGTGTGTGTGTGTGTCTCCCTCGCTGTGTGTGTGTGTGTGTGTGTGTGTGTGTGTGTCCTTCCCTCGCTGTGTGTGTGTGTGTGTGTGTGTCTCCCTCGCTGTGTGTGTCTGTGTGTGTGTGTGTGTGTGTGTCTCCCTCGCTGTGTGTGTGTGTGTGTCTCCCTCGCTGTGTGTGTGTGTGTCCCCCTCGCTGTGTGTGTGTGTGTGTGTCTCCCTCGCTGTGTGTGTGTGTGTGACACCCTCGCTGTGTGTGTGTGTGTGTGTGTCTCCCTCGCTGTGTGTGTGTGTGTGTGTCTCCCTCGCTGTGTGTGTGTGTGTGTGTGTGTGTGTCTCCCTCGCTGTGTGTGTGTGTGTGTCTTCCCTCGCGCTGTGTGTGTGAGTCTCCCTCGCTGTGTGTGTGTGTTTGTGTGTGTTTGTGTGTTTGTGTGTGTTTGTGTGTGTGTCTCCCTCGCTGTGTGTGTGTGTGTGTGTCTCCCTCGCTGTGTGTGTGTGTCTCCCTCGCTGTGTGTGTGTGTGTGTGTGACTCCCTCGCTGCGTGTGTGTGTGTGTGTGTGTCCCTCGCTGTGTGTGTGTGTGTGTGTGTGTGTCTCCCTCGCTGTGTGTGTGTGTGTGTGTGTGTCTCCCTCGCTGTGTGTGTGTGTGTCTGTGTATGTGTGTCTCCCTCGCTGTGTGTGTGTGTGTGTGTGTGTCTCCCTCGCTGTGTGTGTGTGTGTGTGTCTCCCTCGCTGTGTGTGTGTGTGTGTGTCCCCCTCGCTGTGTGTGTGTGTGTGTGTGTGTGTGTGTCCCTCGCTGTGTGTGTGTGTGTGTGTGTGTGTCTCCCTCGCTGTGTGTGTGTGTGTGTGTGTGTGTGTCTCACTCGCTCTGTGTGTGTGTGTGTGTCTCCCTCGCTGTGTGTGTGTGTGTGTGTGTGTCTCCCTCGCTGTGTGTGTGTGTGTGTGTCCCCCTCGCTGTGTGTGTGTGTGTCTCTCTCGCTGTGTGTGTGTGCGTGTCTGTGTCTCCCTCGCTGTGTGTGTGTGTGTGTGTGTGTGTCTCCCTCGCTGTGTGTGTGTGTGTGTGTGTGTGTCTCCCTCGCTGTGTGTGTGTGTGTGTGTCCCCCTCGCTGTGTCAGTGTGTGTGTCCCTCGCTGTGTGTATTTATGTCTCCCTCGCTGTCTGTGTGTTTGTGTGTGTGTGTGTGTCTCCCTCGCTGTGTGTGTGTGTGTGTGTGTGTCTCCCTCGCTGTGTGTGTGTGTGTGTGTCCCTCGCTGTGTGTGTGTGTGTGTGTGTGTCTCCCTCGCTGTGTGTGTGTGTGTGTGTCCCCCTCGCTGTGTGTGTGTGTGTCTCTCTCGCTGTGTGTGTGTGCGTGTCTGTGTCTCCCTCGCTGTGTGTGTGTGTGTGTGTGTGTGTCTCCCTCGCTGTGTGTGTGTGTGTGTGTCCCCCTCGCTGTGTCAGTGTGTGTGTCCCTCGCTGTGTGTGTTTATGTCTCCCTCGCTGTCTGTGTGTGTGTGTGTGTGTGTGTCTCCCTCGCTGTGTGTGTGTGTGTGTGTGTGTGTGTGTGTGTCTCCCTCGCTGTGTGTGTGTGTGTGTCCTTCCCTCGCTGTGTGAGTGTGTGTGTGTTTGTGTCTCCCTCGCTGTGTGTGTGTGTGTGTGTGTGTGTGTGTGTGTCCTTTCCTCGCTGTGTGTGTGTGTGTCCCCCCTCGCTGTGTGTGTGTGTGTGTGTGTCCTTCCCTCGCTGTGTGTGTGTGTGTGTGTGTGTGTGTCTCCCTCGCTGTGTGTGTGTGTGTGTCCCTCGCTGTGTGTGTGTGTGTGTGTGTGTGTGTCCCTCGCTGTGTGTGTGTGTGTCCCTCGCTGTGTGTGTGTGTGTGTCCCTCGGTGTGTGTGTGTGTGTGTGTGTGTGTGTGTGTGTGTGTGTCTGTGTGTTTACCCCTCGCTGTGTGTGTGTGTGTCTCCCTCGCTGTGTGTGTGTGTGTGTCTCCCTCGCTGTGTGTGTGTGTGTGTGTGTGTGTGTGTCTCCCTCGCTGTGTGTGTGTGTGTGTGTGTGTCTCACTCGCTGTGTGTGTGTCTCCCACGCTGTGTGTGTGTGTCCTTCCCTCGCTGTGAGTGTGTGTGTGTGTGTGTGTGTGTTTCTCCCTCGCTGTGTGTGTGTGTGTGTGTGCGTGTCTGTGTGTGTGTGTGTCTCCCTCGCTGTGTGTGTGTGTGTGTGTGTGTGTCTCCCTCGCTGTGTGTGTGTGTGTGTGTGTGTGTGTGTCCTTCCCTCGCTATGTGTGTGTGTGTGTGTGTTCTTCCCTTGCAGTGTGTGTGTGTGTGTGTCTCCCTCGCTGTGTGTGTGTGTGTATGTGTGTGTCATTCACTCTCTGTGTGTGAGTGTGTGTTTGTGTGTCTCCCTCGCTGTGTGTGTGTGTGTGTGTGTGTCTCCCTCTCTGTGTGTGTGTGTCTCCCTCGCTGTGTGTGTGTGTGTGTGTGCGTGTCTCCCTCGCTGTGTGTGTGTGTGTGTGTGTCTCCCTCGCTGTGTGTGTGTGTGTCTCCCTCGCTGTGTGTGTGTGTGTGTGTGTCTCCCTCGCTGTGTGTGTGTGTCCCTCGCTGTGTGTGTGTGTGTGTCTCCCTCGCTGTGTGTGTGTGTGTGTGTGTGTGTCCCTCGCTGTGTGTGTGTGTGTGTGTGTGTGTGTGTCCCTCGCATTGTGTGTGTGTCTCTCTCTCGCTGTGTGTGTGTGTGTGTGTGTGTCTCCCTCGCTGTGTGTGTGTGTGTGTGTGTGTCCCTCGCTGTGTGTGTGTGTGTGTGTGTGTCCCTCGCTGTGTGTGTGTGTGTCTCCCTCGCTGTGTGTGTGTGTGTGTGTGTGTGTGTGTGTGTCTCCCTCGCTGTGTGTGTG
>NC_092762.1:3360000-3382500 GCF_047496795.1 Chiloscyllium punctatum
GTCATTCCCTCGCTGTGTGTGTGTCCCTCCATCGCTGTGTATGTGTGTGTTTTGTGTGTGTGTGTGTGTGTGTGTGTGTGCGTGTGTGTGTGTGTCCTTACCTTGCTGTGTGTATGTCCCTCCCCCGTTCTGTGTGTATGTGTGTGTTCCTCCCTCGCTGTGAGTATTTGTGTCCCTCCCTCGCTGTGTGTGTGTGCGTGTGTGTGTGTTTTGTGGGTGTGTGTGTCCTACCCTTGCTGTGTGTGTGTGACCCTCCCTCGGTGTCTGTGTATGTGTGTGACATTCCCTCGCTGTGTGTGTGTCTATCCATCGCTGTGTGTGTGTGTGTGTGTGTGTGTGTACGGGTGCGTTTGTGTGTGTGTGTGTGTGTCTGTGTGTGTGTCTGTGTGTGTGTGTGTGTGTGTGCGCGCGCGTGTGCGTGTGTGTCCTTCCCTTGCTGTGTGTGTGTCCCTCACTCGCTGTGCGTGTGTGTGTGTGTGTGTGCGCCGCTCCCTCGCTGTGTGTGTGTGATTCTTTCCCTCGCTGTGTGTCTGTGTGTGTGTGTGTCTCCCACGATGTGTGTGTGTGTGTGTGTCCTTCCCTCGCTGTGAGTGTGTGTGTGTGTGTCTCCCTCGCTGTGTGTGTGTGTGTGTGTGTGTGTGTGTGTGTGTGTGTCTCCCTCGCTGTGTGTGTGTGTGTGTGTGTCTCCCTCGCTGTGTGTGTGTGTGTGTGTGTGTGTGTGTGTGTGTCCTTCCCTCGCTATGTGTGTGTGTGTGTGTTCTTCCCTTGCAGTGTGTGTGTGTGTGTGTGTGTGTGTCTCCCTCGCTGTGTGTGTGTGTGTGTATGTGTGTGTCATTCACTCGCTGTGTGTGAGTGTGTGTGTGTGTCTCCCTCGCTGTGTGTGTGTGTGTGTGTGTGTGTGTCTCCCTCGCTGTGTGTGTGTGTGTCTCCCTCGCTGTGTGTGTGTGTGTGTGTGTGTGTGTCTCCCTCGCTGTGTGTGTGTGTGTGTGTGTCTCCCTCGCTGTGTGTGTGTGTGTCTCCCTCGCTGTGTGTGTGTGTGTGTGTCTCCCTCGCTGTGTGTGTGTGTGTGTGTCCCTCGCTGTGTGTGTGTGTGTGTGTGTCTCCCTCGCTGTGTGTGTGTGTGTGTGTGTGTGTGTCCCCCTCGCTGTGTGTGTGTGTGTATGTGTGTGTGTGTGTCCCTCGCTGTGTGTGTGTGTCTCTCTCTCGCTGTGTGTGTGTGTGTGTGTGTGTGTGTGTCTCCCTCGCTGTGTGTGTGTGTCTCCCTCGCTGTGTGTGTGTGTGTGTGTCTCCCTCGCTGTGTGTGTGTGTGTCTCCCTCGCTGTGTGTGTGTGTGTGTGTGTGTGTCTCCCTCGCTGTGTGTGTGTGTGTGTGTCCCTCGCTGTGTGTGTGTGTGTGTGTGTCTCCCTCGCTGTGTGTGTGTGTGTGTGTGTGTGTGTGTGTGCCCACCTCGCTGTGTGTGTGTGTGTGTGTGTGTCCCTCGCTGTGTGTGTGTGTCTCCCTCGCTGTGTGTGTGTGTGTGTGTGTGTGTCTCCCACGCTGTGTGTGTGTGTGTGTGTGTCTCCCACGCTGTGTGTGTGTGTGTCCTTCCCTCGCTGTGTGAGTGTGTGTGTGTGTGTGTCTCCCTCGCTGTGTGTGTGTGTGTGTGTGTGTCTCCCTCGTGGTGTGTGTGTGTGTGTGTGTCTCCCACGCTGTGTGTGTGTGTGTGTGTCTCCCACGCTGTGTGTGTGTGTGTCCTTCCCTCGCTGTGTGAGTGTGTGTGTGTGTGTCTCCCTCGCTGTGTGTGTGTGTGTGTCTCCCTCGCTGTGTGCGTGTGTGTGTGTCTCCCTCGCTGTGTGTGTGTGTGTGTGTGTGACTCCCTCGCTGTGTGTGTGTGTGTGTGTGTGTCCCTCGCTGTGTGTGTGTGTGTGTGTGTGTGTCTCCCTCGCTGTGTGTGTGTGTGTGTGTGTGTGTGTCTCCCTCGCTGTGTGTGTGTGTGTCTGTGTATGTGTGTCTCCCTGGCTGTGTGTGTGTGTGTGTGTGTGTCTCCCTCGCTGTGTGTGTGTGTGTGTGTGTGTGTGTGTCTCCCTCGCTGTGTGTGTGTGTGTGTGTGTGTCCCCCTCGCTGTGTGTGTGTGTGTGTGTGTGTGTCCCTCGCTGTGTGTGTGTGTGTGTGTGTGTCTCCCTCGCTGTGTGTGTGTGTGTGTGTGTGTGTCTCACTCGCTCTGTGTGTGTGTGTGTGACTCCCTCGGTGTGTGTGTGTGTGTGTGTGTCTCCCTCGCTGTGTGTGTGTGTGTGTGTGTCTCCCTAGGTGTGTGTGTGTGTGTGTGTCTCCCTCGCTGTGTGTGTGTGTGTGTGTGTCTCCCTCGCTGTGTGTGTGTGTGTGTCCCTCGCTGTGTGTGTGTGTGTGTGTGTGTGTCTCCCTCGCTGTGTGTGTGTGTGTGTGTCCCCCTCGCTGTGTGTGTGTGTGTCTCTCTCGCTGTGTGTGTGTGCGTGTCTGTGTCTCCCTCGCTGTGTGTGTGTGTGTGTGTGTGTGTCTCCCTCGCTGTGTGTGTGTGTGTGTGTGTGTGTCTCCCTCGCTGTGTGTGTGTGTGTGTGTCCCCCTTGCTGTGTCTGTGTGTGTGTCCCTCGCTGTGTGTGTTTATGTCTCCCTCGCTGTCTGTGTGTGTGTGTGTGTGTGTGTCTCCCTCGCTGTGTGTGTCTCCCTCGCTGTGTGTGTGTGTGTGTCATTCCCTCGCTGTGTGAGTGTGTGTGTGTTTGTGTCTCCCTCGCTGTGTGTGTGTGTGTGTGTGTGTGTGTGTGTCCTTCCCTCGCTGTGTGTGTGTGTGTCCCGCCCTCGCTGTGTGTGTGTGTGTGTGTGTGTGTGTGTGTGTCCTTCCCTCGCTGTGTGTGTGTGTGTGTGTGTGTGTGTGTGTCTCCCTCGCTGTGTGTGTGTGTGTGTCCCTCGCTGTGTGTGTGTGTGTGTGTGTGTGTGTGTGTCCCCCTCGCTGTGTGTGTGTGTGTCCCTCGCTGTGTGTGTGTGTGTGTCCCTCGGTGTGTGTGTGTGTGTGTGTGTGTGTGTGTGTTTACCCCTCGCTGTGTGTGTGTGTGTCTCCCTCGCTGTGTGTGTGTGTGTGTCTCCCTCGCTGTGTGTGTGTGTGTGTGTGTGTGTGTCTCCCTCGCTGTGTGTGTGTGTGTGTGTGTGTGTCTCACTCGCTGTGTGTGTGTCTCCCACGCTGTGTGTGTGTGTGTGTGTGTGTCCTTCCCTCGCTGTGAGTGTGTGTGTGTGTGTGTGTGTTTCTCCCTCGCTGTGTGTGTGTGTGTGTGTGCGTGTGTGTGTGTGTGTGTGTGTGTGTCCCCCTCGCTGTGTGTGTGTGTGTGTGTGTCCCTCGCTCTGTGTGTGTGTGTGTGTGTCCCTCGGTTTGTGTGTGTGTGTTTCCCCCTCGCTGTGTGTGTGTGTGTCTCCCTCGCTGTGTGTGTGTGTGTGTGTGTGTGTGTCTCCCTCGCTGTGTGTGTGTGTGTGTGTGTGTGTGTCTCCCTCGCTGTGTGTGTGTGTGTGTGTGTCTCCCTCGCTGTGTGTGTGCGTCTCCCACGCTGTGTGTGTGTGTGTGTGTCCTTCCCTCGCTGTGAGTGTGTGTGTGTGTGTGTGTGTGTCTCCCTCGCTGTGTGTGTGTGTGTGTGTGTGTCTCCCTCGCTGTGTGTGTGTTTGTGTGTGTGTGTGTGTGTCTCCCTCGCTGTGCGTGCGCGTGTGTGTGTGTTTGTGTCCTTCCCTCGCTGTGTGTGTGTGTGTCCCTCGCTGTGTGTGTGTGTGTGGTTGTGTGTGTCCCTCTCGCTGTGTGTGTGTGTGTCTCCCTCGCTGTGTGTGTGTGTGTGTGTGTGTCTCCCTCGCTGTGTGTGTGTGTGTGTGTGTGTGTCTCCCACGCTGTGTGTGTGTGTGTCCTTCCCTCGCTGTGTGAGTGTGTGTGTGTGTGTGTCTCCCTCGCTGTGTGTGTGTGTGTGTGTGTGTGTCCTTCCCTCGCTGTGTGTGTGTGTGTGTGTGTGTGTGTCTCCCTCGCTGTGTGTGTGTGTGTGTATGTGTGTGTCATTCCCTCGCTCTGTGTGTGTGTGTGTGTGTGTGTGTGTGTGTGTTCTTCCCTTGATGTGTGTGTCCCTCCATCGGTGTGTGTGTATTTGTGTGTCCCTCCCTCGCTGTGAGTGTGTGCGTCCCTCGCTCGCTGTGGTTGTGTTTATGTGTCCCTCCCTCCCTCAGTGTGTGTGTCACTCCCTTGCTGTGTGTGTGTGTGTCCTTCCCTCCCTGTATGTGTGTCCCTCCCTCGCTGTGTATGTGTGTGTGTATGTGTGTGTGTGTGTGTGTGTCCTTCCCTTGCTGTGTGTGTGTGTCCCTCCCTCGGCGTGTGTGTATGTGTGTGTCATTCCCTCGCTGTGTGTGTGTCCCTCCATCGCTGTGTATGTGTGTGTTTTGTGTGTGTGTGTGTGTGTGTGTGTGTGCGTGTGTGTGTGTGTCCTTACCTTGCTGTGTGTATGTCCCTCCCCCGTTCTGTGTGTATGTGTGTGTTCCTCCCAAGCTGTGAGTATTTGTGTCCCTCCCTCGCTGTGTGTGTGTGCGTGTGTGTGTGTTTTGTGGGTGTGTGTGTCCTACCCTTGCTGTGTGTGTGTGTCCCTCCCTCGGTGTCTGTGTATGTGTGTGACATTCCCTCGCTGTGTGTGTGTCTATCCATCGCTGTGTGTGTGTGTGTGTGTGTGTGTACGGGTGCGTTTGTGTGTGTGTGTGTGTCTGTGTGTGTGTGTGTGTGTGTGCGCGCGCGTGTGCGTGTGTGTCCTTCCCTTGCTGTGTGTGTGTCCCTCACTCGCTGTGCGTGTGTGTGTGTGTGTGTGTGCGCCGCTCCCTCGCTGTGTGTGTGTGATTCTTTCCCTCGCTGTGTGTCTGTGTGTGTGTGTGTCTCCCACGATGTGTGTGTGTGTGTGTGTCCTTCCCTCGCTGTGAGTGTGTGTGTGTGTGTCTCCCTCGCTGTGTGTGTGTGTGTGTGTGTGTGTGTGTCTCCCTCGCTGTGTGTGTGTGTGTGTGTGTCTCCCTCGCTGTGTGTGTGTGTGTGTGTGTGTGTGTGTCCTTCCCTCGCTATGTGTGTGTGTGTGTGTTCTTCCCTTGCAGTGTGTGTGTGTGTGTGTGTGTGTCTCCCTCGCTGTGTGTGTGTGTGTGTATGTGTGTGTCATTCACTCGCTGTGTGTGAGTGTGTGTGTGTGTCTCCCTCGCTGTGTGTGTGTGTGTGTGTGTGTGTGTCTCCCTCGCTGTGTGTGTGTGTGTCTCCCTCGCTGTGTGTGTGTGTGTGTGTCTCCCTCGCTGTGTGTGTGTGTGTGTGTCTCCCTCGCTGTGTGTGTGTGTGTCTCCCTCGCTGTGTGTGTGTGTGTGTGTGTGTCTCCCTCGCTGTGTGTGTGTGTGTGTGTCCCTCGCTGTGTGTGTGTGTGTGTGTGTCTCCCTCGCTGTGTGTGTGTGTGTGTGTGTGTGTCCCCCTCGCTGTGTGTGTGTGTGTATGTGTGTGTGTGTGTCCCTCGCTGTGTGTGTGTGTCTCTCTCTCGCTGTGTGTGTGTGTGTGTGTGTGTGTGTGTCTCCCTCGCTGTGTGTGTGTGTCTCCCTCGCTGTGTGTGTGTGTGTGTGTGTCTCCCTCGCTGTGTGTGTGTGTGTCTCCCTCGCTGTGTGTGTGTGTGTGTGTGTGTCTCCCTCGCTGTGTGTGTGTGTGTGTGTCCCTCGCTGTGTGTGTGTGTGTGTGTGTCTCCCTCGCTGTGTGTGTGTGTGTGTGTGTGTGTGTGTGCCCACCTCGCTGTGTGTGTGTGTGTGTGTGTGTGTGTGTCCCTCGCTGTGTGTGTGTGTGTGTGTGTCCCTCGCTGTGTGTGTGTGTCTCCCTCGCTGTGTGTGTGTGTGTGTGTGTGTGTCTCCCACGCTGTGTGTGTGTGTGTGTGTGTGTCTCCCACGCTGTGTGTGTGTGTGTCCTTCCCTCGCTGTGTGAGTGTGTGTGTGTGTGTGTCTCCCTCGCTGTGTGTGTGTGTGTGTGTGTGTGTGTGTCTCCCTCGTGGTGTGTGTGTGTGTGTGTGTCTCCCACGCTGTGTGTGTGTGTGTGTGTGTGTCTCCCACGCTGTGTGTGTGTGTGTCCTTCCCTCGCTGTGTGAGTGTGTGTGTGTGTGTGTCTCCCTCGCTGTGTGTGTGTGTGTGTGTGTGTGTGTGTCTCCCTCGCTGTGTGCGTGTGTGTGTGTCTCCCTCGCTGTGTGTGTGTGTGTGTGTGTGACTCCCTCGCTGTGTGTGTGTGTGTGTGTGTGTCCCTCGCTGTGTGTGTGTGTGTGTGTGTGTGTGTCTCCCTCGCTGTGTGTGTGTGTGTGTGTGTGTGTCTCCCTCGCTGTGTGTGTGTGTGTCTGTGTATGTGTGTCTCCCTGGCTGTGTGTGTGTGTGTGTGTGTGTCTCCCTCGCTGTGTGTGTGTGTGTGTGTGTGTGTGTCTCCCTCGCTGTGTGTGAGTGTGTGTGTGTCCCCCTCGCTGTGTGTGTGTGTGTGTGTGTGTGTCCCTCGCTGTGTGTGTGTGTGTGTGTGTGTCTCCCTCGCTGTGTGTGTGTGTGTGTGTGTGTGTCTCACTCGCTCTGTGTGTGTGTGTGTGACTCCCTCGGTGTGTGTGTGTGTGTGTGTGTCTCCCTCGCTGTGTGTGTGTGTGTGTGTGTCTCCCTAGGTGTGTGTGTGTGTGTGTGTCTCCCTCGCTGTGTGTGTGTGTGTGTGTGTCTCCCTCGCTGTGTGTGTGTGTGTGTCCCTCGCTGTGTGTGTGTGTGTGTGTGTGTCTCCCTCGCTGTGTGTGTGTGTGTGTGTCCCCCTCGCTGTGTGTGTGTGTGTCTCTCTCGCTGTGTGTGTGTGCGTGTCTGTGTCTCCCTCGCTGTGTGTGTGTGTGTGTGTGTCTCCCTCGCTGTGTGTGTGTGTGTGTGTGTGTGTGTCTCCCTCGCTGTGTGTGTGTGTGTGTGTCCCCCTCGCTGTGTCTGTGTGTGTGTCCCTCGCTGTGTGTGTTTATGTCTCCCTCGCTGTCTGTGTGTGTGTGTGTGTGTGTGTCTCCCTCGCTGTGTGTGTGTGTGTGTGTGTGTCTCCCTCGCTGTGTGTGTGTGTGTGTCATTCCCTCGCTGTGTGAGTGTGTGTGTGTTTGTGTCTCCCTCGCTGTATGTGTGTGTGTGTGTGTGTGTGTGTCCTTCCCTCGCTGTGTGTGTGTGTGTCCCGCCCTCGCTGTGTGTGTGTGTGTGTGTGTGTGTGTGTGTGTGTGTGTGTGTGTGTGTGTCCTTCCCTCGCTGTGTGTGTGTGTGTGTCTCCCTCGCTGTGTGTGTGTGTGTGTCCCTCGCTGTGTGTGTGTGTGTGTGTGTGTGTCCCCCTCGCTGTGTGTGTGTGTGTCCCTCGCTGTGTGTGTGTGTGTGTCCCTCGGTGTGTGTGTGTGTGTGTGTGTGTGTGTGTGTTTACCCCTCGCTGTGTGTGTGTGTGTCTCCCTCGCTGTGTGTGTGTGTGTGTCTCCCTCGCTGTGTGTGTGTGTGTGTGTGTGTGTCTCCCTCGCTGTGTGTGTGTGTCTGTGTGTGTCTCACTCGCTGTGTGTGTGTCTCCCACGCTGTGTGTGTGTGTGTGTGTGTCCTTCCCTCGCTGTGAGTGTGTGTGTGTGTGTGTGTGTTTCTCCCTCGCTGTGTGTGTGTGTGTGTGTGCGTGTGTGTGTGTGTGTGTGTGTCTCCCTCGCTGTGTGTGTGTGTGTGTGTGTGTGTGTCTCCCTCGCTGTGTGTGTGTGTGTGTGTGTGTCCTTCCCTCGCTATGTGTGTGTGTGTGTGTGTTCTTCCCTTGCAGTGTGTGTGTGTGTGTGTGTGTGTCTCCCTCGCTGTGTGTGTGTGTGTATGTGTGTGTCATTCACTCGCTGTGTGTGAGTGTGTGTGTGTGTGTCTCCCTCGCTGTGTGTGTGTGTGTGTGTGTGTGTCTCCCTCACTGTGTGTGTGTGTGTCTCCCTCGCTGTGTGTGTGTGTGTGTGTGCGTGTCTCCCTCGCTGTGTGTGTGTGTGTGTGTGTCTCCCTCGCTGTGTGTGTGTGTGTGGGTGTGTGTATGTGTGTCTCCCTCGCTGTGTGTGTGTGTGTGTATGTGTGTGTCATTCACTCGCTGTGTGTGAGTGTGTGTGTGTGTCTCCCTCGCTGTGTGTGTGTGTGTGTGTGTGTGTCTCCCTCGCTGTGTGTGTGTGTGTCTCCCTCGCTGTGTGTGTGTGTGTGTGTGTGTGTCTCCCTCGCTGTGTGTGTGTGTGTGTGTCTCCCTCGCTGTGTGTGTGTGTGTCTCCCTCGCTGTGTGTGTGTGTGTGTGTGTGTCTCCCTCGCTGTGTGTGTGTGTGTGTGTCCCTCGCTGTGTGTGTGTGTGTGTGTGTCTCCCTCGCTGTGTGTGTGTGTGTGTGTGTGTGTCCCCCTCGCTGTGTGTGTGTGTGTATGTGTGTGTGTGTGTCCCTCGCTGTGTGTGTGTGTCTCTCTCTCGCTGTGTGTATGTGTGTGTGTGTGTGTGTGTGTCTCCCTCGCTGTGTGTGTGTGTCTCCCTCGCTGTGTGTGTGTGTGTGTGTGTGTCTCCCTCGCTGTGTGTGTGTGTGTCTCCCTCGCTGTGTGTGTGTGTGTGTGTGTGTGTCTCCCTCGCTGTGTGTGTGTGTGTGTGTCCCTCGCTGTGTGTGTGTGTGTGTGTGTCTCCCTCGCTGTGTGTGTGTGTGTGTGTGTGTGTGTGTGTGCCCACCTCGCTGTGTGTGTGTGTGTGTGTGTGTGTGTCCCTCGCTGTGTGTGTGTGTGTGTGTGTCTCCCTCGCTGTGTGTGTGTGTCTCCCTCGCTGTGTGTGTGTGTGTGTGTGTGTGTCTCCCACGCTGTGTGTGTGTGTGTGTGTGTCTCCCACGCTGTGTGTGTGTGTGTCCTTCCCTCGCTGTGTGAGTGTGTGTGTGTGTGTGTCTCCCTCGCTGTGTGTGTGTGTGTGTGTGTGTGTGTCTCCCTCGTGGTGTGTGTGTGTGTGTGTGTCTCCCACGCTGTGTGTGTGTGTGTGTGTGTGTCTCCCACGCTGTGTGTGTGTGTGTCCTTCCCTCGCTGTGTGAGTGTGTGTGTGTGTGTGTCTCCCTCGCTGTGTGTGTGTGTGTGTGTGTGTGTGTGTGTGTGTCTCCCTCGCTGTGTGCGTGTGTGTGTGTCTCCCTCGCTGTGTGTGTGTGTGTGTGTGTGTGACTCCCTCGCTGTGTGTGTGTGTGTGTGTGTGTCCCTCGCTGTGTGTGTGTGTGTGTGTGTGTCTCCCTCGCTGTGTGTGTGTGTGTGTGTGTGTGTCTCCCTCGCTGTGTGTGTGTGTGTCTGTGTATGTGTGTCTCCCTGGCTGTGTGTGTGTGTGTGTGTGTGTCTCCCTCGCTGTGTGTGTGTGTGTGTGTGTGTGTGTGTCTCCCTCGCTGTGTGTGTGTGTGTGTGTGTCCCCCTCGCTGTGTGTGTGTGTGTGTGTCCCTCGCTGTGTGTGTGTGTGTGTGTGTGTCTCCCTCGCTGTGTGTGTGTGTGTGTGTGTGTGTCTCACTCGCTCTGTGTGTGTGTGTGTGTCTCCCTCGCTGTGTGTCTGTGTGTCTCCCTTGCTCTGTGTGTGTGTGTGTGTGTGTGTGACTCCCTCGGTGTGTGTGTGTGTGTGTGTGTGTCTCCCTCGCTGTGTGTGTGTGTGTGTGTGTCTCCCTAGGTGTGTGTGTGTGTGTGTGTCTCCCTCGCTGTGTGTGTGTGTTTGTGTGTCTCCCTCGCTGTGTGTGTGTGTGTGTGTCCCCCTCGCTGTGTGTGTGTGTGTCTCTCTCGCTGTGTGTGTGTGCGTGTCTGTGTCTCCCTCGCTGTGTGTGTGTGTGTGTGTGTGTGTGTGTCTCCCTCGCTGTGTGTGTGTGTGTGTGTGTGTGTCTCCCTCGCTGTGTGTGTGTGTGTGTGTCCCCCTCGCTGTGTCTGTGTGTGTGTCCCTCGCTGTGTGTGTTTATGTCTCCCTCGCTGTCTGTGTGTGTGTGTGTGTGTGTGTCTCCCTCGCTGTGTGTGTGTGTGTGTGTGTGTGTGTCTCCCTCGCTGTGTGTGTGTGTGTGTCATTCCCTCGCTGTGTGAGTGTGTGTGTGTTTGTGTCTCCCTCCCTGTGTGTGTGTGTGTGTGTGTGTGTGTCCTTCCCTCGCTGTGTGTGTGTGTGTGTCCCCCTCGCTGTGTGTGTGTGTGTGTGTGTGTGTCCGTCCCTCGCTGTGTGTGTGTGTGTGTGTGTGTGTGTGTGTGTCTCCCTCGCTGTGTGTGTGTGTGTGTCCCTCGCTGTGTGTGTGTGTGTGTGTGTGTGTGTGTCCCCCTCGCTGTGTGTGTGTGTGTCCCTCGCTGTGTGTGTGTGTGTGTGTGTCCCTCGGTGTGTGTGTGTGTGTGTGTGTGTGTGTGTGTGTGTGTGTTTACCCCTCGCTGTGTGTGTGTGTGTCTCCCTCGCTGTGTGTGTGTGTGTGTCTCCCTCGCTGTGTGTGTGTGTGTGTGTGTGTGTGTCTCCCTCGCTGTGTGTGTGTGTGTGTGTGTGTCTCACTCGCTGTGTGTGTGTCTCCCACGCTGTGTGTGTGTGTGTGTGTGTCCTTCCCTCGCTGTGAGTGTGTGTGTGTGTGTGTGTGTCCCTCGCTGTGTGTGTGTGTGTGTGTGTGTGTGTCCCTCGCTGTGTGTGTGTGTGTGTGTGTGTCCCTCGCTGTGTGTGTGTGTGTCTCCCTCGCTGTGTGTGTGTGTGTGTGTGTGTCTCCCTCGCTGTGTGTGTGTGTGTGTGTGTGTGTGTGTCTCCCACGCAGTGTGTGTGTGTGTGTCCTTCCCTCGCTGTGTGAGTGTGTGTGTGTGTGTGTGTCTCCCTCGCTGTGTGTGTGTGTGTGTGTGTGTGTGTCTCCCTCGCTGTGTGTGTGTGTGTGTCTCCCTCGCTGTGTGTGTGTGTGTCTGTGTGTGTCCTTCCCTCGCTGTGTGTGTGTCTCCCTCGCTGTGTGTGTCTGTGTGTGTGTGTGTGTGTGTCTCCCTCGCTGTGTGTGTGTGTGTGTGTGTGTGTGTCTCCCTCGCTGTGTGTGTGTGAGTGTCTCCCTCGCTGTGTGTGTGTGTGTCCCCCTCGCTGTGTGTGTGTGTGTGTCTCCCTCGCTGTGTGTGTGTGTGTGACACCCTCGCTGTGTGTGTGTGTGTGTGTGTGTCTCCCTCGCTGTGTGTGTGTGTGTGTCTCCCTCGCTGTGTGTGTGTGTGTGTCTCCCTCGCTGTGTGTGTGTGTGTCTCCCTCGCTCTGTGTGTGTGAGTCTCCCTCGCTCTGTGTGTGTGTTTGTGTGTGTTTGTGTGTTTGTGTGTGTTTTTGTGTGTGTCTCCCACGCTGTGTGTGTGTGTGTCTCCCTCGCTGTGTGTGTGTGTCTCCCTCGCTGTGTGTGTGTGTGTGTGTGTGTGTCCCTCGCTGTGTGTGTGTGTGTGTGTCCCCCTCGCTGTGTGTGTGTGTGTGTGTCTCCCTCGCTGTGTGTGTGTGTGTGTGTGTGTGTGTGTGTGTCTCCCTCGCTGTGTGTGTGTGTGTGTGTGACTCCCTCGCTGTGTGTGTGTGTGTGTGTCCCTCGCTGTGTGTGTGTGTGTGTGTGTGTGTGTGTGTGTGTCTCCCTCGCTGTGTGTGTGTGTGTGTGTGTCTCCCTAGGTGTGTGTGTGTGTGTGTGTCTCCCTCGCTGTGTGTGTGTGTGTGTGTGTCTCCCTCGCTGTGTGTGTGTGTGTGTCCCTCGCTGTGTGTGTGTGTGTGTGTGTGTGTGTCTCCCTCGCTGTGTGTGTGTGTGTGTGTCCCCCTCGCTGTGTGTGTGTGTGTCTCTCTCGCTGTGTGTGTGTGCGTGTCTGTGTCTCCCTCGCTGTGTGTGTGTGTGTGTGTGTGTGTCTCCCTCGCTGTGTGTGTGTGTGTGTGTGTGTGTGTCTCCCTCGCTGTGTGTGTGTGTGTGTGTCCCCCTCGCTGTGTCTGTGTGTGTGTCCCTCGCTGTGTGTGTTTATGTCTCCCTCGCTGTCTGTGTGTGTGTGTGTGTGTGTGTCTCCCTCGCTGTGTGTGTGTGTGTGTGTGTGTGTGTCTCCCTCGCTGTGTGTGTGTGTGTGTCATTCCCTCGCTGTGTGAGTGTGTGTGTGTTTGTGTCTCCCTCGCTGTGTGTGTGTGTGTGTGTGTGTGTGTGTGTCCTTCCCTCGCTGTGTGTGTGTGTGTCCCGCCCTCGCTGTGTGTGTGTGTGTGTGTGTGTGTGTGTGTCCTTCCCTCGCTGTGTGTGTGTGTGTGTGTGTGTGTGTGTGTGTCTCCGTCGCTGTGTGTGTGTGTGTGTCCCTCGCTGTGTGTGTGTGTGTGTGTGTGTGTGTGTGTCCCCCTCGCTGTGTGTGTGTGTGTCCCTCGCTGTGTGTGTGTGTGTGTCCCTCGGTGTGTGTGTGTGTGTGTGTGTGTGTGTGTGTGTGTTTACCCCTCGCTGTGTGTGTGTGTGTCTCCCTCGCTGTGTGTGTGTGTGTGTCTCCCTCGCTGTGTGTGTGTGTGTGTGTGTGTGTGTCTCCCTCGCTGTGTGTGTGTGTGTGTGTGTGTCTCACTCGCTGTGTGTGTGTCTCCCACGCTGTGTGTGTGTGTGTGTGTGTGTCCTTCCCTCGCTGTGAGTGTGTGTGTGTGTGTGTGTGTTTCTCCCTCGCTGTGTGTGTGTGTGTGTGTGTGCGTGTGTGTGTGTGTGTGTGTGTGTGTCCCCCTCGCTGTGTGTGTGTGTGTGTGTGTCCCTCGCTCTGTGTGTGTGTGTGTGTGTCCCTCGGTTTGTGTGTGTGTGTTTCCCCCTCGCTGTGTGTGTGTGTGTCTCCCTCGCTGTGTGTGTGTGTGTGTGTGTGTGTGTGTCTCCCTCGCTGTGTGTGTGTGTGTGTGTGTGTGTGTGTCTCCCTCGCTGTGTGTGTGTGTGTGTGTGTCTCCCTCGCTGTGTGTGTGCGTCTCCCACGCTGTGTGTGTGTGTGTGTGTCCTTCCCTCGCTGTGAGTGTGTGTGTGTGTGTGTGTGTCTCCCTCGCTGTGTGTGTGTGTGTGTGTGTGTCTCCCTCGCTGTGTGTGTGTTTGTGTGTGTGTGTGTGTGTCTCCCTCGCTGTGCGTGCGCGTGTGTGTGTGTTTGTGTCCTTCCCTCGCTGTGTGTGTGTGTGTCCCTCGCTGTGTGTGTGTGTGTGGTTGTGTGTGTCCCTCTCGCTGTGTGTGTGTGTGTCTCCCTCGCTGTGTGTGTGTGTGTGTGTGTGTCTCCCTCGCTGTGTGTGTGTGTGTGTGTGTGTGTGTCTCCCACGCTGTGTGTGTGTGTGTCCTTCCCTCGCTGTGTGAGTGTGTGTGTGTGTGTGTGTCTCCCTCGCTGTGTGTGTGTGTGTGTGTGTGTGTCCTTCCCTCGCTGTGTGTGTGTGTGTGTGTGTGTGTGTCTCCCTCGCTGTGTGTGTGTGTGTGTATGTGTGTGTCATTCCCTCGCTCTGTGTGTGTGTGTGTGTGTGTGTGTGTGTGTGTGTTCTTCCCTTGATGTGTGTGTCCCTCCATCGGTGTGTGTGTATTTGTGTGTCCCTCCCTCGCTGTGAGTGTGTGCGTCCCTCGCTCGCTGTGGTTGTGTTTATGTGTCCCTCCCTCCCTCAGTGTGTGTGTCACTCCCTTGCTGTGTGTGTGTGTGTCCTTCCCTCCCTGTATGTGTGTCCCTCCCTCGCTGTGTATGTGTGTGTGTATGTGTGTGTGTGTGTGTGTGTCCTTCCCTTGCTGTGTGTGTGTGTCCCTCCCTCGGCGTGTGTGTATGTGTGTGTCATTCCCTCGCTGTGTGTGTGTCCCTCCATCGCTGTGTATGTGTGTGTTTTGTGTGTGTGTGTGTGTGTGTATGTGTGCGTGTGTGTGTGTGTCCTTACCTTGCTGTGTGTATGTCCCTCCCCCGTTCTGTGTGTATGTGTGTGTTCCTCCCTCGCTGTGAGTATTTGTGTCCCTCCCTCGCTGTGTGTGTGTGCGTGTGTATGTGTTTTGTGGGTGTGTGTGTCCTACCCTTGCTGTGTGTGTGTGTCCCTCCCTCGGTGTCTGTGTATGTGTGTGACATTCCCTCGCTGTGTGTGTGTCTATCCATCGCTGTGTGTGTGTGTGTGTGTGTGTGTACGGGTGCGTTTGTGTGTGTGTGTGTGTCTGTGTGTGTGTGTGTGTGTGTGCGCGCGCGTGTGCGTGTGTGTCCTTCCCTTGCTGTGTGTGTGTCCCTCACTCGCTGTGCGTGTGTGTGTGTGTGTGTGCGCCGCTCCCTCGCTGTGTGTGTGTGATTCTTTCCCTCGCTGTGTGTCTGTGTGTGTGTGTGTCTCCCACGATGTGTGTGTGTGTGTGTGTCCTTCCCTCGCTGTGAGTGTGTGTGTGTGTGTCTCCCTCGCTGTGTGTGTGTGTGTGTGTGTGTGTGTGTGTGTCTCCCTCGCTGTGTGTGTGTGTGTGTGTGTCTCCCTCGCTGTGTGTGTGTGTGTGTGTGTGTGTGTGTCCTTCCCTCGCTATGTGTGTGTGTGTGTGTTCTTCCCTTGCAGTGTGTGTGTGTGTGTGTGTGTGTGTCTCCCTCGCTGTGTGTGTGTGTGTGTATGTGTGTGTCATTCACTCGCTGTGTGTGAGTGTGTGTGTGTGTCTCCCTCGCTGTGTGTGTGTGTGTGTGTGTGTGTGTCTCCCTCGCTGTGTGTGTGTGTGTCTCCCTCGCTGTGTGTGTGTGTGTGTGTCTCCCTCGCTGTGTGTGTGTGTGTGTGTCTCCCTCGCTGTGTGTGTGTGTGTCTCCCTCGCTGTGTGTGTGTGTGTGTGTGTCTCCCTCGCTGTGTGTGTGTGTGTGTGTCCCTCGCTGTGTGTGTGTGTGTGTGTGTCTCCCTCGCTGTGTGTGTGTGTGTGTGTGTGTGTCCCCCTCGCTGTGTGTGTGTGTGTATGTGTGTGTGTGTGTCCCTCGCTGTGTGTGTGTGTCTCTCTCTCGCTGTGTGTGTGTGTGTGTGTGTGTGTGTCTCCCTCGCTGTGTGTGTGTGTCTCCCTCGCTGTGTGTGTGTGTGTGTGTGTCTCCCTCGCTGTGTGTGTGTGTGTCTCCCTCGCTGTGTGTGTGTGTGTGTGTGTGTGTCTCCCTCGCTGTGTGTGTGTGTGTGTGTCCCTCGCTGTGTGTGTGTGTGTGTGTGTCTCCCTCGCTGTGTGTGTGTGTGTGTGTGTGTGTGTGTGCCCACCTCGCTGTGTGTGTGTGTGTGTGTGTGTGTGTCCCTCGCTGTGTGTGTGTGTGTGTGTGTCCCTCGCTGTGTGTGTGTGTCTCCCTCGCTGTGTGTGTGTGTGTGTGTGTGTGTCTCCCACGCTGTGTGTGTGTGTGTGTGTGTGTCTCCCACGCTGTGTGTGTGTGTGTCCTTCCCTCGCTGTGTGAGTGTGTGTGTGTGTGTGTCTCCCTCGCTGTGTGTGTGTGTGTGTGTGTGTGTGTGTCTCCCTCGTGGTGTGTGTGTGTGTGTGTGTCTCCCACGCTGTGTGTGTGTGTGTGTGTGTGTCTCCCACGCTGTGTGTGTGTGTGTCCTTCCCTCGCTGTGTGAGTGTGTGTGTGTGTGTGTCTCCCTCGCTGTGTGTGTGTGTGTGTGTGTGTGTGTGTCTCCCTCGCTGTGTGCGTGTGTGTGTGTCTCCCTCGCTGTGTGTGTGTGTGTGTGTGTGACTCCCTCGCTGTGTGTGTGTGTGTGTGTGTGTCCCTCGCTGTGTGTGTGTGTGTGTGTGTGTCTCCCTCGCTGTGTGTGTGTGTGTGTGTGTGTGTCTCCCTCGCTGTGTGTGTGTGTGTCTGTGTATGTGTGTCTCCCTGGCTGTGTGTGTGTGTGTGTGTGTGTGTCTCCCTCGCTGTGTGTGTGTGTGTGTGTGTGTGTGTCTCCCTCGCTGTGTGTGTGTGTGTGTGTGTGTGTCCCCCTCGCTGTGTGTGTGTGTGTGTGTGTGTGTCCCTCGCTGTGTGTGTGTGTGTGTGTGTGTCTCCCTCGCTGTGTGTGTGTGTGTGTGTGTGTGTCTCACTCGCTCTGTGTGTGTGTGTGTGACTCCCTCGGTGTGTGTGTGTGTGTGTGTGCCTCCCTCGCTGTGTGTGTGTGTGTGTGTGTCTCCCTAGGTGTGTGTGTGTGTGTGTGTGTCTCCCTCGCTGTGTGTGTGTGTGTGTGTGTCTCCCTCGCTGTGTGTGTGTGTGTGTCCCTCGCTGTGTGTGTGTGTGTGTGTCTCCCTCGCTGTGTGTGTGTGTGTGTGTCCCCCTCGCTGTGTGTGTGTGTGTCTCTCTCGCTGTGTGTGTGTGCGTGTCTGTGTCTCCCTCGCTGTGTGTGTGTGTGTGTGTGTGTGTGTGTCTCCCTCGCTGTGTGTGTGTGTGTGTGTGTGTCTCCCTCGCTGTGTGTGTGTGTGTGTGTCCCCCTCGCTGTGTCTGTGTGTGTGTCCCTCGCTGTGTGTGTTTATGTCTCCCTCGCTGTCTGTGTGTGTGTGTGTGTATGTGTCTCCCTCGCTGTGTGTGTGTGTGTGTGTGTGTGTCTCCCTCGCTGTGTGTGTGTGTGTGTCATTCCCTCGCTGTGTGAGTGTGTGTGTGTTTGTGTCTCCCTCGCTGTATGTGTGTGTGTGTGTGTGTGTGTGTCCTTCCCTCGCTGTGCGTGTGTGTGTCCCGCCCTCGCTGTGTGTGTGTGTGTGTGTGTGTGTGTGTGTGTCCTTCCCTCGCTGTGTGTGTGTGTGTGTCTCCCTCGCTGTGTGTGTGTGTGTGTCCCTCGCTGTGTGTGTGTGTGTGTGTGTGTGTCCCCCTCGCTGTGTGTGTGTGTGTCCCTCGCTGTGTGTGTGTGTGTGTCCCTCGGTGTGTGTGTGTGTGTGTGTGTGTGTGTGTGTGTGTTTACCCCTCGCTGTGTGTGTGTGTGTCTCCCTCGCTGTGTGTGTGTGTGTGTCTCCCTCGCTGTGTGTGTGTGTGTGTGTGTGTGTCTCCCTCGCTGTGTGTGTGTGTCTGTGTGTGTCTCACTCGCTGTGTGTGTGTCTCCCACGCTGTGTGTGTGTGTGTGTGTGTCCTTCCCTCGCTGTGAGTGTGTGTGTGTGTGTGTGTGTGTTTCTCCCTCGCTGTGTGTGTGTGTGTGTGTGCGTGTGTGTGTGTGTGTGTGTGTGTCTCCCTCGCTGTGTGTGTGTGTGTGTGTGTGTGTGTCTCCCTCGCTGTGTGTGTGTGTGTGTGTGTGTCCTTCCCTCGCTATGTGTGTGTGTGTGTGTGTTCTTCCCTTGCAGTGTGTGTGTGTGTGTGTGTGTGTCTCCCTCGCTGTGTGTGTGTGTGTATGTGTGTGTCATTCACTCGCTGTGTGTGAGTGTGTGTGTGTGTCTCCCTCGCTGTGTGTGTGTGTGTGTGTGTGTGTCTCCCTCACTGTGTGTGTGTGTGTCTCCCTCGCTGTGTGTGTGTGTGTGTGTGCGTGTCTCCCTCGCTGTGTGTGTGTGTGTGTGTGTCTCCCTCGCTGTGTGTGTGTGTGTCTCCCTCGCTGTGTGTGTGTGTGTGTGTCTCCCTCGCTGTGTGTGTGTGTCCCTCGCTGTGTGTGTGTGTGTGTGTCTCCCTCGCTGTGTGTGTGTGATTCTTTCCCTCGCTGTGTTTCTGTGTGTGTGTGTGTCTCCCACGATGTGTGTGTGTGTGTGTGTCCTTCCCTCGCTGTGAGTGTGTGTGTGTGTGTCTCCCTCGCTGTGTGTGTGTGTGTGTGTGTGTGTGTGTGTGTCTCCCTCGCTGTGTGTGTGTGTGTGTGTGTGTCTCCCTCGCTGTGTGTGTGTGTGTGTGTGTGTGTGTGTCCTTCCCTCGCTATGTGTGTGTGTGTGTGTTCTTCCCTTGCAGTGTGTGTGTGTGTGTGTGTGTGTGTGTGTGTCTCCCTCGCTGTGTGTGTGTGTGTGTATGTGTGTGTCATTCACTCGCTGTGTGTGAGTGTGTGTGTGTGTCTCCCTCGCTGTGTGTGTGTGTGTGTGTGTGTGTCTCCCTCGCTGTGTGTGTGTGTGTCTCCCTCGCTGTGTGTGTGTGTGTGTGTGTGTGTCTCCCTCGCTGTGTGTGTGTGTGTGTGTCTCCCTCGCTGTGTGTGTGTGTGTCTCCCTCGCTGTGTGTGTGTGTGTGTGTGTGTGTCTCCCACGCTGTGTGTGTGTGTGTGTGTGTCTCCCACGCTGTGTGTGTGTGTGTCCTTCCCTCGCTGTGTGAGTGTGTGTGTGTGTGTGTCTCCCTCGCTGTGTGTGTGTGTGTGTGTGTGTGTGTCTCCCTCGTGGTGTGTGTGTGTGTGTGTGTCTCCCACGCTGTGTGTGTGTGTGTGTGTGTGTCTCCCACGCTGTGTGTGTGTGTGTCCTTCCCTCGCTGTGTGAGTGTGTGTGTGTGTGTGTCTCCCTCGCTGTGTGTGTGTGTGTGTGTGTGTGTGTGTGTGTCTCCCTCGCTGTGTGCGTGTGTGTGTGTCTCCCTCGCTGTGTGTGTGTGTGTGTGTGTGTGACTCCCTCGCTGTGTGTGTGTGTGTGTGTGTGTCCCTCGCTGTGTGTGTGTGTGTGTGTGTGTCTCCCTCGCTGTGTGTGTGTGTGTGTGTGTGTGTCTCCCTCGCTGTGTGTGTGTGTGTCTGTGTATGTGTGTCTCCCTGGCTGTGTGTGTGTGTGTGTGTGTGTCTCCCTCGCTGTGTGTGTGTGTGTGTGTGTGTGTGTCTCCCTCGCTGTGTGTGTGTGTGTGTGTGTGTCCCCCTCGCTGTGTGTGTGTGTGTGTGTCCCTCGCTGTGTGTGTGTGTGTGTGTGTGTCTCCCTCGCTGTGTGTGTGTGTGTGTGTGTGTGTCTCACTCGCTCTGTGTGTGTGTGTGTGTCTCCCTCGCTGTGTGTCTGTGTGTCTCCCTTGCTCTGTGTGTGTGTGTGTGTGTGTGTGACTCCCTCGGTGTGTGTGTGTGTGTGTGTGTGTCTCCCTCGCTGTGTGTGTGTGTGTGTGTGTCTCCCTAGGTGTGTGTGTGTGTGTGTGTCTCCCTCGCTGTGTGTGTGTGTTTGTGTGTCTCCCTCGCTGTGTGTGTGTGTGTGTGTCCCCCTCGCTGTGTGTGTGTGTGTCTCTCTCGCTGTGTGTGTGTGCGTGTCTGTGTCTCCCTCGCTGTGTGTGTGTGTGTGTGTGTGTGTGTGTCTCCCTCGCTGTGTGTGTGTGTGTGTGTGTGTGTCTCCCTCGCTGTGTGTGTGTGTGTGTGTCCCCCTCGCTGTGTCTGTGTGTGTGTCCCTCGCTGTGTGTGTTTATGTCTCCCTCGCTGTCTGTGTGTGTGTGTGTGTGTGTGTCTCCCTCGCTGTGTGTGTGTGTGTGTGTGTGTGTGTCTCCCTCGCTGTGTGTGTGTGTGTGTCATTCCCTCGCTGTGTGAGTGTGTGTGTGTTTGTGTCTCCCTCGCTGTGTGTGTGTGTGTGTGTGTGTGTGTCCTTCCCTCGCTGTGTGTGTGTGTGTGTCCCCCTCGCTGTGTGTGTGTGTGTGTGTGTGTGTCCTTCCCTCGCTGTGTGTGTGTGTGTGTGTGTGTGTGTGTGTGTCTCCCTCGCTGTGTGTGTGTGTGTGTCCCTCGCTGTGTGTGTGTGTGTGTGTGTGTGTGTGTCCCCCTCGCTGTGTGTGTGTGTGTCCCTCGCTGTGTGTGTGTGTGTGTGTGTCCCTCGGTGTGTGTGTGTGTGTGTGTGTGTGTGTGTGTGTGTGTGTGTTTACCCCTCGCTGTGTGTGTGTGTGTCTCCCTCGCTGTGTGTGTGTGTGTGTCTCCCTCGCTGTGTGTGTGTGTGTGTGTGTGTGTGTCTCCCTCGCTGTGTGTGTGTGTGTGTGTGTGTCTCACTCGCTGTGTGTGTGTCTCCCACGCTGTGTGTGTGTGTGTGTGTGTCCTTCCCTCGCTGTGAGTGTGTGTGTGTGTGTGTGTTTCTCCCTCGCTGTGTGTGTGTGTGTGTGTGCGTGTGTGTGTGTGTGCGTGTGTCTCCCTCGCTGTGTGTGTGTGTGTGTCTCCCTCGCTGTGTGTGTGTGTGTGTGTGTGTGTGTCCTTCCCTCGCTATGTGTGTGTGTGTGTGTTCTTCCCTTGCAGTGTGTGTGTGTGTGTGTGTGTCTCCCTCGCTGTGTGTGTGTGTGTATGTGTGTGTCATTCACTCGCTGTGTGTGAGTGTGTGTGTGTGTGTCTCCCTCGTAGTGTGTGTGTGTGTGTGTGTGTGTCTCCCTCACTGTGTGTGTGTGTGTCTCCCTCGCTGTGTGTGTGTGTGTGTGTGCGTGTCTCCCTCGCTGTGTGTGTGTGTGTGTGTGTCTCCCTCGCTGTGTGTGTGTGTGTCTCCCTCGCTGTGTGTGTGTGTGTGTGTCTCCCTCGCTGTGTGTGTGTGTCCCTCGCTGTGTGTGTGTGTGTGTGTCTCCCTCGCTGTGTGTGTGTGTGTGTGTGTGTGTCCCTCGCTGTGTGTGTGTGTGTGTGTGTGTCCCTCGCATTGTGTGTGTGTCTCTCTCTCGCTCTGTGTGTGTGTTTGTGTCTCCCTCGCTGTGTGTGTGTGTGTGTGTGTGTGTCCCTCGCTGTGTGTGTGTGTGTGTGTGTGTCCCTCGCTGTGTGTGTGTGTGTCTCCCTCGCTGTGTGTGTGTGTGTGTGTGTGTCTCCCTCGCTGTGTGTGTGTGTGTGTGTGTGTGTGTGTGTCTCCCACGCAGTGTGTGTGTGTGTGTCCTTCCCTCGCTGTGTGAGTGTGTGTGTGTGTGTGTGTCTCCCTCGGTGTGTGTGTGTGTGTGTGTGTGTGTGTCTCCCTCGCTGTGTGTGTGTGTGTGTCTCCCTCGCTGTGTGTGTGTGTGTCTGTGTGTGTCCTTCCCTCGCTGTGTGTGTGTGTGTGTGTGTCTCCCTCGCTGTGTGTGTCTGTGTGTGTGTGTGTGTGTGTCTCCCTCGCTGTGTGTGTGTGTGTGTGTGTGTGTGTCTCCCTCGCTGTGTGTGTGTGAGTGTCTCCCTCGCTGTGTGTGTGTGTGTCCCCCTCGCTGTGTGTGTGTGTGTGTCTCCCTCGCTGTGTGTGTGTGTGTGACACCCTCGCTGTGTGTGTGTGTGTGTGTGTGTCTCCCTCGCTGTGTGTGTGTGTGTGTCTCCCTCGCTGTGTGTGTGTGTGTGTCTCCCTCGCTGTGTGTGTGTGTGTCTCCCTCGCTCTGTGTGTGTGAGTCTCCCTCGCTCTGTGTGTGTGTTTGTGTGTGTTTGTGTGTTTGTGTGTGTTTTTGTGTGTGTCTCCCACGCTGTGTGTGTGTGTGTCTCCCTCGCTGTGTGTGTGTGTCTCCCTCGCTGTGTGTGTGTGTGTGTGTGTGTGTCCCTCGCTGTGTGTGTGTGTGTGTGTGTCCCCCTCGCTGTGTGTGTGTGTGTGTGTCTCCCTCGCTGTGTGTGTGTGTGTGTGTGTGTGTGTGTGTGTCTCCCTCGCTGTGTGTGTGTGTGTGTGTGACTCCCTCGCTGTGTGTGTGTGTGTGTGTCCCTCGCTGTGTGTGTGTGTGTGTGTGTGTGTGTGTGTGTCTCCCTCGCTGTGTGTGTGTGTGTGCGTGTGTGTCTCCCTCGCTGTGTGTGTGTGTGTCTGTGTATGTGTGTCTCTCTCGCTGTGTGTGTTTGTGTGTGTGTCTCCCTCGCTGTGTGTGTGTGTGTGTGTGTGTGTGTCTCCCTCGCTGTGTGTGTGTGTGTGTGTCTCCCTCGCTGTGTGTGTGTGTGTGTCTCCCTCGCTGTGTGTGTGTGTGTGTGTGTTTGTGTGTGTGTCTCCCTCGCGGTGTGTGTGTGTGTGTGTGTGTGTGTGTCTCCCTCGCTGTGTGTGTGTGTGTCTCCCTCGCTGTGTGTGTGTGTGTGTGTCCCCCTCGCTGTGTGTGTGTGTGTGTGTGTGTGTGTGTGTCTCCCTCGCTGTGTGTGTGTGTGTGTGTCTCCCTCTGTGTGTGTGTGTGTGTGTGTGTGTGTGTCTCCCTCGCTGTGTGTGTGTGTGTGTGTGTCTCCCTCACTGTGTGTGTGTGTGTGTGTGTCTCCCTCGCTGTGTGTGTGTGTGTGTGTGTGTGTGTCTCCCTCGCTGTGTGTGTGCGTGTGTGTGTGTCTCCCGCGCTGCGTGTGTGTGTGTGTGTGTGTGTGTGTGTCCCCCTCGCTGTGTGTGTGTGTCCCTCGCTGTGTGTGTGTGTGTGTCCCTCGGTGTGTGTGTGTGTGTGTGTGTGTGTTTACCCCTCGCTGTGTGTGTGTGTGTCTCCCTCGCTGGGTGTGTGTGTGTGTCTCCCTCGCTGTGTGTGTGTGTGTGTGTGTGTGTGTGTGTCTCCCTCGCTGTGTGTGTGTGTGTGTGTGTGTGTCTCACTCGCTGTGTGTGTGTCTCCCACGCTGTGTGTGTGTGTGTGTGTGTCCTTCCCTCGCTGTGAGTGTGTGTGTGTGTGTGTGTTTCTCCCTCGCTGTGTGTGTGTGTGTGTGTGCGTGTGTGTGTGTGTGTCTCCCTCGCTGTGTGTGTGTGTGTGTGTGTGTGTGTCTCCCTCGCTGTGTGTGTGTGTGTGTGTGTGTCCTTCCCTCGCTATGTGTGTGTGTGTGTGTGTGTTCTTCCCTTGCAGTGTGTGTGTGTGTGTGTGTGTGTGTCTCCCTCGCTGTGTGTGTGTGTGTATGTGTGTGTCATTCACTCTCTGTGTGTGAGTGTGTGTGTGTGT
>NC_092762.1:3392500-3395000 GCF_047496795.1 Chiloscyllium punctatum
TCGCTGTGTGTGTGTGTGTGTGTGTGTGTGTGTGTGTGTGTGTGTCTCCCTCGCTGTGTGTGTGTGTGTGTATGTGTGTGTCATTCCCTCTCTCTGTGTGTGTGTGTGTGTCCCTCGCTGTGTGTGTGTGTGTGTGTCTCCCTCGCTGTGTGTGTGTGTGTGTGTGTGTCCCCCTCGCTGTGTGTGTGTGTGTATGTGTGTGTGTGTGTGTGTCCCTCGCTGTGTGTGTGTCTCTCTCTCTCGCTGTGTGTGTGTGTGTGTGTGTGTGTGTCCCTCGCTGTGTGTGTGTGTCTCCCTCGCTGTGTGTGTGTGTGTGTGTGTCCCTCGCTGTGTGTGTGTGTGTGTGTGTGTCCCTCGCTGTGTGTGTGTGTGTGTGTGTGTGTGTGTCCCTCGCTGTGTGTGTGTGTGTGTGTCTCCCTCGCTGTGTGTGTGTGTGTGTGTGTGTGTCTCCCACGCTGTGTGTGTGTGTGTGTGTATGTGTCTCCCACGCTGTGTGTGTGTGTGTCCTTCCCTCGCTGTGTGAGTGTGTGTGTGTGTGTGTCTCCCTCGCTGTGTGTGTGTGTGTGTGTGTGTCTCTCCCTCGCTGTGTGTGTGTGTGTGTGTCTCCCTCGCTGTGTGTGTGTGTGTGTGTGTCCTTCCCTCGCTGTGTGTGTGTGTGTGTGTGTCTCCCTCGCTGTGTGTGTGTGTGTGTGTGTGTGTGTCCCTCGCTGTGTGTGTGTGTGTGTGTGTGTGTGTGTGTGTGTGTGTGTGTGTGTCCCTCGCTGTGTGTGTGTGTGTGTGTGTGTGTGTGTCCCTCGGTGTGTGTGTGTGTGTGTGTGTGTGTGTCCCCCTCGCTGTGTGTGTGTGTGTGTGTGTGTGTCTCCCTCGCTGTGTGTGTGTGTGTGTGTGTCTCCCTCGCTGTGTGTGTGTGTGTGTGTGTGTGTGTATGTGTGTGTGTGTGTGTCTCCCTCGCTGTGTGTGTGTGTGTGTGTGTGTCTCCCTCGCTGTGTGTGTGTGTGTCTCCCTCGCTGTGTGTGTGTGTGTGTGTCCTTCCCTCGCTGTGAGTGTGTGTGTGTGTGTGTCTCCCTCGCTGTGTGTGTGTGTGTGTGTGTGTCTCCCTCGCAGTGTGTGTGTGTGTGTGTGTGTGTGTCTCCCTCGCTGTGTGTGTGTGTGTGTCCTTCCCTCGCTGTGTGTGTGTGTGTGTGTGTGTGTGTGTGTGTCTCCCTCGCTGTGTGTGTGTGTGTGTATGTGTGTGTCAATCCCTCGCTGTGTGTGTGTGTGTGTGTGTTCTTCCCTTGATGTGTGTGTGTGTCCCTCCATCGGTGTGTGTGTATTTGTGTGTCCCTCCCTCGCTGTGTGTGTGTGTGTCTCCCTCGCTGTGTGTGTGTGTGTGTGTGTGTGTGTGTGTCTCCCTCGCTGTGTGTGTGTGTGTTTGTGTGTCTCCCTCGCTGTGTGTGTGTGTGTGTGTGTGTCCTTCCCTCACTGTGTGAGTGTGTGTGTGTGTGTGTCTCCCTCGCGGTGTGTGTGTGTGTGTGTGTGTGTGTGTCTCCCTCGCTGTGTGTGTGTGTGTGTGTGTCCTTCCCTCGCTGTGTGTGTGTGTGTGTCTCCCTCGCTGTGTGTGTGTGTGTGTGTGTGTCCCCCTCGCTGTGTGTGTGTGTGTCCTTCCCTCGCTGTGTGTGTGTGTGTGTGTCTCCCTCGCTGTGTGTGTGTGTGTGTGTGTGTCCCCCTCGCTGTGTGTGTGTGTGAATGTGTGTGTCCTTCCCTCGCTGTGTGTGTGTGTGTGTGTGTCTCCCACGCTGTGTGTGTGTGTGTCCTTCCCTCGCTGTGTGAGTGTGTGTGTGTGTGTGTCTCCCTCGCTGTGTGTGTGTGTGTGTGTGTGTCTCCCTCGCTGTGTGTGTGTGTGTGTGTGTCTCCCTCGCTGTGTGTGTGTGTGTGTGTCCTTCCCTCGCTGTGTGTGTGTGTGTGTGTGTGTCTCCCTCGCTGTGTGTGTGTGTGTGTGTGTGTGTCCGTCCCTCGCTGTGTGTGTGTGTGTGTGTGTGTGTGTGTGTGTGTGTGTCCCTCGCTGTGTGTGTGTGTGTGTGTGTGTGTGTCCCTCGGTGTGTGTGTGTGTGTGTGTGTGTGTCCCTCGCTGTGTGTGTGTGTGTGTGTGTGTGTGTCTCCCTCGCTGTGTGTGTGTGTGTGTGTGTGTGTGTCTCCCTCGCTGTGTGTGTGTGTGTGTGTATGTGTGTGTGTGTGTCTCCCTCGCTGTGTGTGTGTGTGTGTGTGTGTCTCCCTCGCTGTGTGTGTGTGTGTGTCTCCCTCGCTGTGTGTGTGTGTGTGTGTCCTTCCCTCGCTGTGTGTGTGTGTGTGTGTGTGTGTGTGTGTCTCCCTCGCTGTGTGTGTGTGTGTGTGTGTGTGTGTGTCTCCCTCGCTGTGTGTGTGTGTGTGTGTGTGTGTGTGTGTCTCCCTCGCTGTGTGTGTGTGTGTGTGTGTCCTTCCCTCGCTGTGTGTGTGTGTGTGTGTGTGTGTGTGTGTCTCCCTC
>NC_092762.1:3400000-3412500 GCF_047496795.1 Chiloscyllium punctatum
TGTGTGTGTGTGTGTGTGTGTGTGTCCCCCTCGCTGTGTGTGTGTGTGTGTGTGTGTGTCTCCCTCGCTGTGTGTGTGTGTGTGTGTGTCTCCCTCGCTGTGTGTGTGTGTGTGTGTGTGTGTGTATGTGTGTGTGTGTGTGTCTCCCTCGCTGTGTGTGTGTGTGTGTGTGTGTCTCCCTCGCTGTGTGTGTGTGTGTCTCCCTCGCTGTGTGTGTGTGTGTGTGTCCTTCCCTCGCTGTGAGTGTGTGTGTGTGTGTGTCTCCCTCGCTGTGTGTGTGTGTGTGTGTGTGTCTCCCTCGCAGTGTGTGTGTGTGTGTGTGTGTGTGTCTCCCTCGCTGTGTGTGTGTGTGTGTGTCCTTCCCTCGCTGTGTGTGTGTGTGTGTGTGTGTGTGTGTGTGTCTCCCTCGCTGTGTGTGTGTGTGTGTATGTGTGTGTCAATCCCTCGCTGTGTGTGTGTGTGTGTGTGTTCTTCCCTTGATGTGTGTGTGTGTCCCTCCATCGGTGTGTGTGTATTTGTGTGTCCCTCCCTCGCTGTGTGTGTGTGTGTCTCCCTCGCTGTGTGTGTGTGTGTGTGTGTGTGTGTGTGTCTCCCTCGCTGTGTGTGTGTGTGTTTGTGTGTCTCCCTCGCTGTGTGTGTGTGTGTGTGTGTGTCCTTCCCTCACTGTGTGAGTGTGTGTGTGTGTGTGTCTCCCTCGCGGTGTGTGTGTGTGTGTGTGTGTGTGTGTCTCCCTCGCTGTGTGTGTGTGTGTGTGTGTCCTTCCCTCGCTGTGTGTGTGTGTGTGTCTCCCTCGCTGTGTGTGTGTGTGTGTGTGTGTCCCCCTCGCTGTGTGTGTGTGTGTCCTTCCCTCGCTGTGTGTGTGTGTGTGTGTCTCCCTCGCTGTGTGTGTGTGTGTGTGTGTGTCCCCCTCGCTGTGTGTGTGTGTGAATGTGTGTGTCCTTCCCTCGCTGTGTGTGTGTGTGTGTGTGTCTCCCACGCTGTGTGTGTGTGTGTCCTTCCCTCGCTGTGTGAGTGTGTGTGTGTGTGTGTCTCCCTCGCTGTGTGTGTGTGTGTGTGTGTGTCTCCCTCGCTGTGTGTGTGTGTGTGTGTGTCTCCCTCGCTGTGTGTGTGTGTGTGTGTCCTTCCCTCGCTGTGTGTGTGTGTGTGTGTGTGTCTCCCTCGCTGTGTGTGTGTGTGTGTGTGTGTGTCCGTCCCTCGCTGTGTGTGTGTGTGTGTGTGTGTGTGTGTGTGTGTGTGTCCCTCGCTGTGTGTGTGTGTGTGTGTGTGTGTGTCCCTCGGTGTGTGTGTGTGTGTGTGTGTGTGTCCCTCGCTGTGTGTGTGTGTGTGTGTGTGTGTGTCTCCCTCGCTGTGTGTGTGTGTGTGTGTGTGTGTGTCTCCCTCGCTGTGTGTGTGTGTGTGTGTATGTGTGTGTGTGTGTCTCCCTCGCTGTGTGTGTGTGTGTGTGTGTGTCTCCCTCGCTGTGTGTGTGTGTGTGTCTCCCTCGCTGTGTGTGTGTGTGTGTGTCCTTCCCTCGCTGTGTGTGTGTGTGTGTGTGTGTGTGTGTGTCTCCCTCGCTGTGTGTGTGTGTGTGTGTGTGTGTGTGTCTCCCTCGCTGTGTGTGTGTGTGTGTGTGTGTGTGTGTGTGTCTCCCTCGCTGTGTGTGTGTGTGTGTGTGTCCTTCCCTCGCTGTGTGTGTGTGTGTGTGTGTGTGTGTGTGTCTCCCTCGCTGTGTGTGTGTGTGTGTATGTGTGTGTCATTCCCTCGCTGTGTGTGTGTGTGTGTGTGTGTGTCCCTCGCTGTGTGTGTGTGTGTGTGTCTCCCTCGCTGTGTGTGTGTGTGTGTGTGTGTCCCCCTCGCTGTGTGTGTGTGTGTATGTGTGTGTGTGTGTGTCCCTCGCTGTGTGTGTGTGTCTCTCTCTCGCTGTGTGTGTGTGTGTGTGTGTGTGTGTCTCCCTCGCTGTGTGTGTGTGTGTGTGTCTCCCTCGCTGTGTGTGTGTGTGTGTGTGTCCCTCGATGTGTGTGTGTGTGTGTCCCTCGCTGTGTGTGTGTGTGTGTGTGTGTGTGTGTGTCCCTCGCTGTGTGTGTGTGTGTCTCCCTCGCTGTGTGTGTGTGTGTGTGTGTGTGTGTCTCCCACGCTGTGTGTGTGTGTGTGTGTGTGTGTGTGTCTCCCACGCTGTGTGTGTGTGTGGCCTTCCCTCGCTGTGTGAGTGTGTGTGTGTGTGTGTGTGTCTCCCTCGCTGTGTGTGTGTGTGTGTGTGTGTCCTTCCCTCGCTGTGTGTGTGTGTGTGTGTGTGTGTCTCCCTCGCTGTGTGTGTGTGTGTGTGTGTGTGTGTGTGTGTCCCTCGCTGTGTGTGTGTGTGTGTGTGTGTGTGTGTGTCCCTCGCTGTGTGTGTGTGAGTGTGTGTGTGTGTGTGTGTCCCTCGGTGTGTGTGTGTGTGTGTGTGTCCCTCGCTGTGTGTGTGTGTGTGTGTGTGTGTGTGTCTCCCTCGCTGTGTGTGTGTGTGTCTCCCTCGCTGTGTGTGTGTGTGTGTGTGTGTATGTGTGTGTGTGTGTGTGTGTGTCCCTCGCTGTGTGTGTGTGCGTCTCCCTCGCTGTGTGTGTGTGTGTGTGTGTGTGTCTCCCACGCTGTGTGTGTGTGTGTGTGTGTGTGTGTGTCTCCCACGCTGTGTGTGTGTGTGGCCTTCCCTAGCTGTGTGAGTGTGTGTGTGTGTGTGTCTCCCTCGCTGTGTGTGTGTGTGTGTGTGTCCTTCCCTCGCTGTGTGTGTGTGTGTGTGTGTCTCCCTCGCTGTGTGTGTGTGTGTGTGTGTGTGTGTGTCCCTCGCTGTGTGTGTGTGTGTGTGTGTGTGTGTGTCCCTCGCTGTGTGTGTGTGAGTGTGTGTGTGTGTGTGTGTCCCTCGGTGTGTGTGTGTGTGTGTGTGTGTGTGTCCCTCGCTGTGTGTGTGTGTGTGTGTGTGTGTCTCCCTCGCTGTGTGTGTGTGTGTGTGTGTCTCCCTCGCTGTGTGTGTGTGTGTGTGTGTGTGTATGTGTGTGTGTGTGTGTCTCCCTCGCTGTGTGTGTGTGTGTGTGTGTGTCTCCCTCGCTGTGTGTGTGTGTGTGTCTCCCTCGCTGTGTGTGTGTGTGTGTGTCCTTCCCTCGCTGTGAGTGTGTGTATGTGTGTGTCATTCCCTCGCTGTGTGTGTGTCCCTCCATCGCTGTGTATGTGTGTGTTTTGTGTGTGTGTGTGTGTGTGTGTGTGTGTGCGTGTGTGTGTGTGTCCTTACCTTGCTGTGTGTATGTCCCTCCCCCGTTCTGTGTGTATGTGTGTGTTCCTCCCTCGCTGTGAGTATTTGTGTCCCTCCCTCGCTGTGTGTGTGTGCGTGTGTGTGTGTTTTGTGTGTGTGTGTGTCCTACCCTTGCTGTGTGTGTGTGTCCCTCCCTCGGTGTCTGTGTATGTGTGTGTCATTCCCTCGCTGTGTGTGTGTCTATCCATCGCTGTGTGTGTGTGTGTGTGTGTGTGTGTACGGGTGCGTTTGTGTGTGTGTGTGTGTCTGTGTGTGTGTGTGTGTGTGCGCGCGCGTGTGCGTGTGTGTCCTTCCCTTGCTGTGTGTGTGTCCCTCACTCGCTGTGCGTGTGTGTGTGTGTGTGTGCGCCGCTCCCTCGCTGTGTGTGTGTGATTCTTTCCCTCGCTGTGTGTGTGTGTGTGTGTGTGTGTGTCTCCCACGATGTGTGTGTGTGTGTGTGTCCTTACCTCGCTGTGAGTGTGTGTGTGTGTGTGTGTCTCCCTCGCTGTGTGTGTGTGTGTGTGTGTGTGTGTCTCCCTCGCTGTGTGTGTGTGTGTGTGTGTCTCCCTCGCTGTGTGTGTGTGTGTGTCCTTCCCTCGCTATGTGTGTGTGTGTGTGTTCTTCCCTTGCAGTGTGTGTGTGTGTGTGTGTGTGTGTGTCTCCCTCGCTGTGTGTGTGTGTGTATGTGTGTGTCATTCACTCGCTGTGTGTGAGTGTGTGTGTGTGTGTCTCCCTCGCTGTGTGTGTGTGTGTGTGTGTGTGTGTGTGTCTCCCTCGCTGTGTGTGTGTGTGTCTCCCTCGCTGTGTGTGTGTGTGTGTGTGTGTGTGTGTGTGTCTCCCTCGCTGTGTGTGTGTGTGTGTGTGTCTCCCTCGCTGTGTGTGTGTGTGTCTCCCTCGCTGTGTGTGTGTGTGTGTGTGTGTGTGTCTCCCTCGCTGTGTGTGTGTGTGTGTGTGTCTCCCTCGCTGTGTGTGTGTGTGTGTGTGTGTGTCCTTCCCTCGCTGTGTGTGTGTGTGTGTCTCCCTCGCTGTGTGTGTGTGTGTGTGTGTGTGTGTGTCCCTCGCTGTGTGTGTGTGTGTGTGTGTGTCCCTCGGTGTGTGTGTGTGTGTGTGTGTCCCTCGGTGTGTGTGTGTGTGTGTGTGTATGTGTGTGTGTGTCCCTCGCTGTGTGTGTGTGTGTGTGTCTCCCTCGCTGTGTGTGTGTGTGTGTGTGTGTGTGTGTGTCTCCCTCGCTGTGTGTGTGTGTGTGTGTGTGTGTATGTGTGTCATTCCCTCGCTGTGTGTGTGTGTGTGTGTGTTCTTCCCTTGATGTGTGTGTGTGTCCCTCCATCGGTGTGTGTGTATTTGTGTGTCCCTCCCTCGCTGTGTGTGTGTGTGTCTCCCTCGCTGTGTGTGTGTGTGTTTGTGTGTCTCCCTCGCTGTGTGTGTGTGTGTGTGTCCTTCCCTCGCTGTGTGAGTGTGTGTGTGTTTGTGTCTCCCTCGCGGTGTGTGTGTGTGTGTGTGTGTGTGTCTCCCTCGCTGTGTGTGTGTGTGTGTGTGTGTCCTTCCCTCGCTGTGTGTGTGTGTGTGTGTGTGTGTGTCTCCCTCGCTGTGTGTGTGTGTGTGTGTCCCCCTCGCTGTGTGTGTGTGTGTGTGTCCTTCCCTCGCTGTGTGTGTGAGTGTGTGTCTCCCTCGCTGTGTGTGTGTGTGTGTGTGTGTGTCCCCCTCGCTGTGTGTGTGTGTGAATGTGTGTGTCCTTCCCTCGCTGTGTGTGTGTGTGTGTGTCTCCCTCGCTGTGTGTGTGTGTGTGTGTGTGTGTGTCCCTCGCTGTGTGTGTGTGTGTGTGTGTGTGTCCCCCTCGCTGTGTGTGTGTGTGTGTGTGTCCCTCGCTGTGTGTGTGTGTGTGTGTCCCTCGGTGTGTGTGTGTGTGTGTGTGTGTTTCCCCCTCGCTGTGTGTGTGTTTGTCTCCCTCGCTGTGTGTGTGTGTGTGTGTGTGTGTGTCTCCCTCGCTGTGTGTGTGTGTGTGTGTGTCTCCCTCGCTGTGTGTGTGCGTCTCCCACGCTGTGTGTGTGTGTGTGTGTCCTTCCCTCGCTGTGAGTGTGTGTGTGTGTGTGTGTGTGTCTCCCTCGCTGTGTGTGTGTGTGTGTGTGTCTCCCTCGCTGTGTGTGTGTTTGTGTGTGTGTGTGTGTGTCTCCCTCGCTGTGTGTGCGCGTGTGTGTGTGTTTGTGTCCTTCCCTCGCTATGTGTGTGTGTGTGTGTGTTCTTCCCTTGCAGTGTGTGTGTGTGTCTCCCTCGCTGTGTGTGTGTGTGTATGTGTGTGTCATTCACTCGCTGTGTGTGAGTGTGTGTGTGTGTGTCTCCCTCGCTGTGTGTGTGTGTGTGTGTGTCTCCCTCGCTGTGTGTGTGTGTGTCTCCCTCGCTGTGTGTGTGTGTCTCCCTCGCTGTGTGTGTGTGTGTGTGTCTCCCTCGCTGTGTGTGTGTGTCTCCCTCGCTGTGTGTGTGTGTGTGTGTGTCTCCCTCGCTGTTTGTGTGTGTGTGTGTCCCTCGCTGTGTGTGTGTGTGTGTGTCTCCCTCGCTGTGTGTGTGTGTGTGTGTGTCCCCCTCGCTGTGTGTGTGTGTGTGTGTGTGTCCCTCGCTGTGTGTGTGTGTGTCTCTCTCGCTGTGTGTGTGTGTGTGTGTGTGTGTGTCCCTCGCTGTGTGTGTGTGTGTGTGTGTGTGTCCCTCGCTGTGTGTGTGTGTGTGGTTGTGTGTGTCCCCCTCGCTGTGTGTGTGTGTGTCTCCCTCGCTGTGTGTGTGTGTGTGTCTCCCTCGCTGTGTGTGTGTGTGTGTGTCTCCCTCGCTGTGTGTGTGTGTGTGTGTGTGTGTGTCTCCCTCGCTGTGTGTGTGTGTGTGTGTGTGTCCTTCCGTCGCTGTGTGTGTGTGTGTGTCTCCCTCGCTGTGTGTGTGTGTGTGTGTGTGTGTCCCTCGCTGTGTGTGTGTGTGTGTGTTTGTGTGTGTGTCCCTCGCTGTGTGTGTGTGTGTGTGTGTGTGTGTGTCCCTCGGTGTGTGTGTGTGTGTGTGTCTCCCTCGCTGTGTGTGTGTGTGTGTGTGTGTGTGTATGTGTGTGTGTGTGTCTCCCTCGCTGTGTGTGTGTGTGTGTGTGTGTCTCCCTCGCTGTGTGTGTGTGTGTCTCCCTCGCTGTGTGTGTGTGTGTGTGTGTCCTTCCCTCGCTGTGAGTGTGTGTGTGTGTGTCTCCCTCGCTGTGTGTGTGTGTGTGTGTGTGTGTGTGTCTCCCTCGCTGTGTGTGTGTGTGTGTGTGTGTGTGTCTCCCTCGCTGTGTGTGTGTGTGTGTGTGTCCTTCCCTCGCTGTGTGTGTGTGTGTGTGTGTGTGTCTCCCTCGCTGTGTGTGTGTGTGTGTATGTGTGTGTCATTCCATCGCTGCGTGTGTGTGTGTGTGTGTGTGTATGTGTGTGTGTTCTTCCCTTGATGTGTGTGTCCCTCCATCGGTGTGTGTGTATTTGTGTGTCCCTCCCTCGCTGTGAGTGTGTGCGACCCTCGCTCGCTGTGGTTGTGTTTACGTGTCCCTCCCTCCCTCAGTGTGTGTGTCACTCCCTTGCTGTGTGTGTGTGTGTCCTTCCCTCCCTGTATGTGTGTCCCTCCCTCGCTGTGTATGTGTGTGTGTATGTGTGTGTGTGTGTGTGTCCTTCCCTTGCTGTGTGTGTGTGTCCCTCCCTCGGCGTGTGTGTATGTGTGTGTCATTCCCTCGCTGTGTGTGTGTCCCTCCATCGCTGTGTATGTGTGTGTTTTGTGTGTGTGTGTGTGTGTGTGTGTGTGTGCGTGTGTGTGTGTGTCCTTACCTTGCTGTGTGTATGTCCCTCCCCCGTTCTGTGTGTATGTGTGTGTTCCTCCCTCGCTGTGAGTATTTGTGTCCCTCCCTCGCTGTGTGTGTGTGCGTGTGTGTGTGTTTTGTGTGTGTGTGTGTCCTACCCTTGCTGTGTGTGTGTGTCCCTCCCTCGGTGTCTGTGTATGTGTGTGTCATTCCCTCGCTGTGTGTGTGTCTATCCATCGCTGTGTGTGTGTGTGTGTGTGTGTGTACGGGTGCGTTTGTGTGTGTGTGTGTGTCTGTGTGTGTGTGTGTGTGTGCGCGCGCGCGTGTGCGTGTGTGTCCTTCCCTTGCTGTGTGTGTGTCCCTCACTCGCTGTGCGTGTGTGTGTGTGTGTGTGCGCCGCTCCCTCGCTGTGTGTGTGTGATTCTTTCCCTCGCTGTGTGTGTGTGTGTGTGTGTGTGTGTCTCCCACGATGTGTGTGTGTGTGTGTCCTTACCTCGCTGTGAGTGTGTGTGTGTGTGTGTGTCTCCCTCGCTGTGTGTGTGTGTGTGTGTGTGTGTGTGTGTCTCCCTCGCTGTGTGTGTGTGTGTGTGTGTGTCTCCCTCGCTGTGTGTGTGTGTGTGTCCTTCCCTCGCTATGTGTGTGTGTGTGTGTTCTTCCCTTGCAGTGTGTGTGTGTGTGTGTGTGTGTGTGTGTGTGTGTGTGTGTCTCCCTCGCTGTGTGTGTGTGTGTATGTGTGTGTCATTCACTCGCTGTGTGTGAGTGTGTGTGTGTGTGTCTCCCTCGCTGTGTGTGTGTGTGTGTGTGTGTGTGTCTCCCTCGCTGTGTGTGTGTGTGTCTCCCTCGCTGTGTGTGTGTGTGTGTGTGTGTGTGTGTGTCTCCCTCGCTGTGTGTGTGTGTGTGTGTGTCTCCCTCGCTGTGTGTGTGTGTGTCTCCCTCGCTGTGTGTGTGTGTGTGTGTGTCTCCCTCGCTGTGTGTGTGTGTGTGTGTGTGTCCTTCCCTCGCTGTGTGTGTGTGTGTGTCTCCCTCGCTGTGTGCGTGTGTGTGTGTGTGTGTGTGTGTCCCTCGCTGTGTGTGTGTGTGTGTGTGTCCCTCGGTGTGTGTGTGTGTGTGTGTGTGTGTGTGTCCCTCGGTGTGTGTGTGTGTGTGTGTGTATGTGTGTGTGTGTCCCTCGCTGTGTGAGTGTGTGTGTGTCTCCCTCGCTGTGTGTGTGTGTGTGTGTGTGTGTGTGTCTCCCTCGCTGTGTGTGTGTGTGTGTGTGTGTATGTGTGTGTGTGTGTCTCCCTCGCTGTGTGTGTGTGTGTGTTTCTACCTCGCTGTGTGTGTGTGTGTGTGTGTCTCCCTCGCTGTGTGTGTGTGTGTGTCCTTCCCTCGCTGTGAGTGTGTGTGTGTGTGTCTCCCTTGCTGTGTGTGTGTGTGTGTGTCTCCCTCGCTGTGTGTGTGTGTGTGTCTCCCTCGCTGTGTGTGTGTGTGTGTGTGTGTCCTTCCCTCGCTGTGTGTGTGTGTGTGTGTGTGTGTCTCCCTCGCTGTGTGTGTGTGTGTGTATGTGTGTGTCATTCCCTCGCTCTGTGTGTGTGTGTGTGTGTGTGTGTGTGTGTGTGTGTGTTCTTCCCTTGATGTGTGTGTCCCTCCATCGGTGTGTGTGTATTTGTGTGTCCCTCCCTCGCTGTGAGTGTGTGCGTCCCTCGCTCGCTGTGGTTGTGTTTATGTGTCCCTCCCTCCCTCAGTGTGTGTGTCACTCCCTTGCTGTGTGTGTGTGTGTCCTTCCCTCCCTGTATGTGTGTCCCTCCCTCGCTGTGTATGTGTGTGTGTATGTGTGTGTGTGTGTGTGTGTCCTTCCCTTGCTGTGTGTGTGTGTCCCTCCCTCGGCGTGTGTGTATGTGTGTGTCATTCCCTCGCTGTGTGTGTGTCCCTCCATCGCTGTGTATGTGTGTGTTTTGTGTGTGTGTGTGTGTGTGTGTGTGTGTGTGCGTGTGTGTGTGTGTCCTTACCTTGCTGTGTGTATGTCCCTCCCCCGTTCTGTGTGTATGTGTGTGTTCCTCCCTCGCTGTGAGTATTTGTGTCCCTCCCTCGCTGTGTGTGTGTGCGTGTGTGTGTGTTTTGTGGGTGTGTGTGTCCTACCCTTGCTGTGTGTGTGTGTCCCTCCCTCGGTGTCTGTGTATGTGTGTGACATTCCCTCGCTGTGTGTGTGTCTATCCATCGCTGTGTGTGTGTGTGTGTGTGTGTACGGGTGCGTTTGTGTGTGTGTGTGTGTCTGTGTGTGTGTGTGTGTGTGTGTGCGCGCGCGTGTGCGTGTGTGTCCTTCCCTTGCTGTGTGTGTGTCCCTCACTCGCTGTGCGTGTGTGTGTGTGTGTGTGCGCCGCTCCCTCGCTGTGTGTGTGTGATTCTTTCCCTCGCTGTGTGTCTGTGTGTGTGTGTGTCTCCCACGATGTGTGTGTGTGTGTGTGTCCTTCCCTCGCTGTGAGTGTGTGTGTGTGTGTCTCCCTCGCTGTGTGTGTGTGTGTGTGTGTGTGTGTCTCCCTCGCTGTGTGTGTGTGTGTGTGTGTCTCCCTCGCTGTGTGTGTGTGTGTGTGTGTGTGTGTCCTTCCCTCGCTAGGTGTGTGTGTGTGTGTTCTTCCCTTGCAGTGTGTGTGTGTGTGTGTGTGTGTGTGTGTCTCCCTCGCTGTGTGTGTGTGTGTGTATGTGTGTGTCATTCACTCGCTGTGTGTGAGTGTGTGTGTGTGTGTCTCCCTCGCTGTGTGTGTGTGTGTGTGTGTGTGTGTGTGTGTGTGTGTCTCCCTCGCTGTGTGTGTGTGTGTCTCCCTCGCTGTGTGTGTGTGTGTGTGTCTCCCTCGCTGTGTGTGTGTGTGTGTGTCTCCCTCGCTGTGTGTGTGTGTGTGTCTCCCTCGCTGTGTGTGTGTGTGTGTGTGTGTGTCCTTCCCTCCCTGTATGTGTGTCCCTCCCTCGCTGTGTATGTGTGTGTGTATGTGTGTGTGTGTGTGTGTCCTTCCCTTGCTGTGTGTGTGTGTCCCTCCCTCGGCGTGTGTGTATGTGTGTGTCATTCCCTCGCTGTGTGTGTGTCCCTCCATCGCTGTGTATGTGTGTGTTTTGTGTGTGTGTGTGTGTGTGTGTGTGTGTGTGCGTGTGTGTGTGTGTCCTTACCTTGCTGTGTGTATGTCCCTCCCCCGTTCTGTGTGTATGTGTGTGTTCCTCCCTCGCTGTGAGTATTTGTGTCCCTCCCTCGCTGTGTGTGTGTGTGCGTGTGTGTGTGTTTTGTGTGTGTGTGTGTCCTACCCTTGCTGTGTGTGTGTGTCCCTCCCTCGGTGTCTGTGTATGTGTGTGTCATTCCCTCGCTGTGTGTGTGTCTATCCATCGCTGTGTGTGTGTGTGTGTGTGTGTGTGTACGGGTGCGTTTGTGTGTGTGTGTGTGTCTGTGTGTGTGTGTGTGTGTGTGTGCGCGCGCGTGTGCGTGTGTGTCCTTCCCTTGCTGTGTGTGTGTCCCTCACTCGCTGTGCGTGTGTGTGTGTGTGTGTGTGCGCCGCTCCCTCGCTGTGTGTGTGTGATTCTTTCCCTCGCTGTGTGTGTGTGTGTGTGTGTGTGTGTCTCCCACGATATGTGTGTGTGTGTGTGTGTCCTTCCCTCGCTGTGAGTGTGTGTGTGTGTGTGTGTCTCCCTCGCTGTGTGTGTGTGTGTGTGTGTGTGTCTCCCTCGCTGTGTGTGTGTGTGTGTCTCCCTCGCTGTGTGTGTGTGTGTGTGTGTGTCCTTCCCTCGCTGTGTGTGTGTGTGTGTGTGTGTGTCTCCCTCGCTGTGTGTGTGTGTGTGTATGTGTGTGTCATTCCCTCGCTCTGTGTGTGTGTGTGTGTGTGTGTGTGTGTTCTTCCCTTGATGTGTGTGTCCCTCCATCGGTGTGTGTGTATTTGTGTGTCCCTCCCTCGCTGTGAGTGTGTGCGTCCCTCGCTCGCTGTGGTTGTGTTTATGTGTCCCTCCCTCCCTCAGTGTGTGTGTCACTCCCTTGCTGTGTGTGTGTGTGTCCTTCCCTCCCTGTATGTGTGTCCCTCCCTCGCTGTGTATGTGTGTGTGTATGTGTGTGTGTGTGTGTGTGTCCTTCCCTTGCTGTGTGTGTGTGTCCCTCCCTCGGCGTGTGTGTATGTGTGTGTCATTCCCTCGCTGTGTGTGTGTCCCTCCATCGCTGTGTATGTGTGTGTTTTGTGTGTGTGTGTGTGTGTGTGTGTGTGCGTGTGTGTGTGTGTCCTTACCTTGCTGTGTGTATGTCCCTCCCCCGTTCTGTGTGTATGTGTGTGTTCCTCCCTCGCTGTGAGTATTTGTGTCCCTCCCTCGCTGTGTGTGTGTGCGTGTGTGTGTGTTTTGTGGGTGTGTGTGTCCTACCCTTGCTGTGTGTGTGTGTCCCTCCCTCGGTGTCTGTGTATGTGTGTGACATTCCCTCGCTGTGTGTGTGTCTATCCATCGCTGTGTGTGTGTGTGTGTGTGTGTGTGTGTACGGGTGCGTTTGTGTGTGTGTGTGTGTCTGTGTGTGTGTGTGTGTGTGTGTGCGCGCGCGTGTGCGTGTGTGTCCTTCCCTTGCTGTGTGTGTGTCCCTCACTCGCTGTGCGTGTGTGTGTGTGTGTGTGCGCCGCTCCCTCGCTGTGTGTGTGTGATTCTTTCCCTCGCTGTGTGTCTGTGTGTGTGTGTGTCTCCCACGATGTGTGTGTGTGTGTGTGTCCTTCCCTCGCTGTGAGTGTGTGTGTGTGTGTGTCTCCCTCGCTGTGTGTGTGTGTGTGTGTGTGTGTGTGTGTGTGTGTCTCCCTCGCTGTGTGTGTGTGTGTGTGTCTCCCTCGCTGTGTGTGTGTGTGTGTGTGTGTGTGTCATTCCCTCGCTATGTGTGTGTGTGTGTGTTCTTCCCTTGCAGTGTGTGTGTGTGTGTGTGTGTGTGTGTGTGTGTGTTTGTCTCCCTCGCTGTGCGTGTGTGTGTGTATGTGTGTGTCACTCACTCGCTGTGTGTGAGTGTGTGTGTGTGTGTCTCCCTCGCTGTGTGTGTGTGTGTGTGTGTGTGTCTCCCTCGCTGTGTGTGTGTGTGTCTCCCTCGCTGTGTGTGTGTGTGTGTGTGTGTGTGTCTCCCTCGCTGTGTGTGTGTGTCTCCCTCGCTGTGTGTGTGTGTGTCTCCCTCGCTGTGTGTGTGTGTGTGTGTGTCTCCCTCGCTGTGTGTGTGTGTGTGTCCCTCGCTGTGTGTGTGTGTGTGTGTGTCTCCCTCGCTGTGTGTGTGTGTGTGTGTGTGTGTGTCCCCCTCGCTGTGTGTGTGTGTGTATGTGTGTGTGTGTGTCCCTCGCTGTGTGTGTGTGTCTCTCTCTCGCTGTGTGTGTGTGTGTGTGTGTGTCTCCCTGGCTGTGTGTGTGTGTGTGTCTCCCTCGCTGTGTGTGTGTGTGTGTGTGTGCCCACCTCGCTGTGTGTGTGTGTGTGTGTGTGTGTCCCTCGCTGTGTGTGTGTGTGTGTGTGTCCCTCGCTGTG
>NC_092762.1:3417500-3425000 GCF_047496795.1 Chiloscyllium punctatum
ACTCTCTGTGTGTGTGTCGCTCCCTCGCTGAGTGTGTGTGTGTGTCTCCCTCGCTTTGTGTGCGTGTGTCCCCCGCTCGCTTCTGTGTGTGTGTGTGTGTGTGTCCCTACCTCTGTGTGTGTGTCCCTCTCTCTGTGTATATGGGTGTGTGTGTGTCCCTCCCTCGCTGTGAGTGTGCGTCCCTCCCACTGTGTGTGTGTCCCTCCTTGTGTGTGTGTGTGGGAGTCCCTCCCTCGCTGTGTGTGTGTCCCTCCCTCGCTGCGTGTGTGTGTGTGTGTGTATGTGTCCCTCCCTCGCTGTGAGTGTGTGTCCGTCCCTCTGTGTGTGTGTGTGTGTGTGTGTGTGTGTGTGTGTGTGTGTGTGCCCTTCCCTCACTGTGTGTGTGTCGCTCCCGCGCTGTGTGTGTGTGTGTGTGTGTGTCTCACTCGCTCTGTGTGTGTGTGTGTGTGTGTGTGTGTGTGTCTCCCTCGCTGTGTGTCTGTGTGTCTCCCTCGCTGTGTGTGTGTGTGTGTGTGTGTGTGTGTGTGTGTCTCCCTCGCTGTGTGTGTGTGTGTGTGTGTCTCCCTCACTGTGTGTGTGTGTGTGTGTGTGTGTCTCCCTCGCTGTGTGTGTGCGTGTGTGTGTCTCCCTCGCTGTGTGTGTGTGTGTGTGTGTCTCCCTCGCTGTGTGTGTCTGTGTGTGTGTGTGTGTGTGTGTCTCCCTCGCTGTGTGTGTGTGTGTGTGTGTGTGTGTCTCCCTCGCTGTGTGTGTGTGTGTGTATGTGTGTGTCATTCCCTCGCTCTGTGTGTGTGTGTGTGTGTGTGTGTGTGTTCTTCCCTTGATGTGTGTGTCCCTCCATCGGTGTGTGTGTATTTGTGTGTCCCTCCCTCGCTGTGAGTGTGTGCGTCCCTCGCTCGCTGTGGTTGTGTTTATGTGTCCCTCCCTCCCTCAGTGTGTGTGTCACTCCCTTGCTGTGTGTGTGTGTGTCCTTCCCTCCCTGTATGTGTGTCCCTCCCTCGCTGTGTATGTGTGTGTGTATGTGTGTGTGTGTGTGTGTGTCCTTCCCTTGCTGTGTGTGTGTGTCCCTCCCTCGGCGTGTGTGTATGTGTGTGTCATTCCCTCGCTGTGTGTGTGTCCCTCCATCGCTGTGTATGTGTGTGTTTTGTGTGTGTGTGTGTGTGTGTGTGTGTGCGTGTGTGTGTGTGTCCTTACCTTGCTGTGTGTATGTCCCTCCCCCGTTCTGTGTGTATGTGTGTGTTCCTCCCTCGCTGTGAGTATTTGTGTCCCTCCCTCGCTGTGTGTGTGTGCGTGTGTGTGTGTTTTGTGGGTGTGTGTGTCCTACCCTTGCTGTGTGTGTGTGTCCCTCCCTCGGTGTCTGTGTATGTGTGTGACATTCCCTCGCTGTGTGTGTGTCTATCCATCGCTGTGTGTGTGTGTGTGTGTGTGTGTGTGTACGGGTGCGTTTGTGTGTGTGTGTGTGTGTCTGTGTGTGTGTGTGTGTGTGTGCGCGCGCGTGTGCGTGTGTGTCCTTCCCTTGCTGTGTGTGTGTCCCTCACTCGCTGTGCGTGTGTGTGTGTGTGTGTGCGCCGCTCCCTCGCTGTGTGTGTGTGATTCTTTCCCTCGCTGTGTGTCTGTGTGTGTGTGTGTCTCCCACGATGTGTGTGTGTGTGTGTGTCCTTCCCTCGCTGTGAGTGTGTGTGTGTGTGTGTCTCCCTCGCTGTGTGTGTGTGTGTGTGTGTGTGTGTGTGTGTGTCTCCCTCGCTGTGTGTGTGTGTGTGTGTCTCCCTCGCTGTGTGTGTGTGTGTGTGTGTGTGTGTCATTCCCTCGCTATGTGTGTGTGTGTGTGTTCTTCCCTTGCAGTGTGTGTGTGTGTGTGTGTGTGTGTGTGTCTCCCTCGCTGTGCGTGTGTGTGTGTATGTGTGTGTCACTCACTCGCTGTGTGTGAGTGTGTGTGTGTGTGTCTCCCTCGCTGTGTGTGTGTGTGTGTGTGTGTGTCTCCCTCGCTGTGTATGTGTGTGTGTGTGCCCCCCTCGCTGTGTGTGTGTGTGTGTGTGTGTGTTTTGTGGGTGTGTGTGTCCTACCCTTGCTGTGTGTGTGTGTCCCTCCCTCGGTGTCTGTGTATGTGTGTGACATTCCCTCGCTGTGTGTGTGTCTATCCATCGCTGTGTGTGTGTGTGTGTGTGTGTGTGTGTACGGGTGCGTTTGTGTGTGTGTGTGTGTCTGTGTGTGTGTGTGTGTGTGTCTCCCACGATGTGTGTGTGTGTGTGTGTCCTTCCCTCGCTGTGAGTGTGTGTGTGTGTGTGTCTCCCTCGCTGTGTGTGTGTGTGTGTGTGTGTGTGTGTGTGTGTGTCTCCCTCGCTGTGTGTGTGTGTGTGTGTGTCTCCCTCGCTGTGTGTGTGTGTGTGTGTGTGTGTGTCCTTCCCTCGCTAGGTGTGTGTGTGTGTGTTCTTCCCTTGCAGTGTGTGTGTGTGTGTGTGTGTGTGTGTGTGTCTCCCTCGCTGTGTGTGTGTGTGTGTATGTGTGTGTCATTCACTCGCTGTGTGTGAGTGTGTGTGTGTGTGTCTCCCTCGCTGTGTGTGTGTGTGTGTGTGTGTGTGTGTCTCCCTCGCTGTGTGTGTGTGTGTCTCCCTCGCTGTGTGTGTGTGTGTGTGTCTCCCTCGCTGTGTGTGTGTGTGTGTGTCTCCCTCGCTGTGTGTGTGTGTGTGTCTCCCTCGCTGTGTGTGTGTGTGTGTGTGTGTGTGTCCTTCCCTCCCTGTATGTGTGTCCCTCCCTCGCTGTGTATGTGTGTGTGTATGTGTGTGTGTGTGTGTGTCCTTCCCTTGCTGTGTGTGTGTGTCCCTCCCTCGGCGTGTGTGTATGTGTGTGTCATTCCCTCGCTGTGTGTGTGTCCCTCCATCGCTGTGTATGTGTGTGTTTTGTGTGTGTGTGTGTGTGTGTGTGTGTGTGTGCGTGTGTGTGTGTGTCCTTACCTTGCTGTGTGTATGTCCCTCCCCCGTTCTGTGTGTATGTGTGTGTTCCTCCCTCGCTGTGAGTATTTGTGTCCCTCCCTCGCTGTGTGTGTGTGTGCGTGTGTGTGTGTTTTGTGTGTGTGTGTGTCCTACCCTTGCTGTGTGTGTGTGTCCCTCCCTCGGTGTCTGTGTATGTGTGTGTCATTCCCTCGCTGTGTGTGTGTCTATCCATCGCTGTGTGTGTGTGTGTGTGTGTGTGTGTACGGGTGCGTTTGTGTGTGTGTGTGTGTCTGTGTGTGTGTGTGTGTGTGTGTGCGCGCGCGTGTGCGTGTGTGTCCTTCCCTTGCTGTGTGTGTGTCCCTCACTCGCTGTGCGTGTGTGTGTGTGTGTGTGTGCGCCGCTCCCTCGCTGTGTGTGTGTGATTCTTTCCCTCGCTGTGTGTGTGTGTGTGTGTGTGTGTGTCTCCCACGATATGTGTGTGTGTGTGTGTGTCCTTCCCTCGCTGTGAGTGTGTGTGTGTGTGTGTGTCTCCCTCGCTGTGTGTGTGTGTGTGTGTGTGTGTCTCCCTCGCTGTGTGTGTGTGTGTGTCTCCCTCGCTGTGTGTGTGTGTGTGTGTGTGTCCTTCCCTCGCTGTGTGTGTGTGTGTGTGTGTGTGTCTCCCTCGCTGTGTGTGTGTGTGTGTATGTGTGTGTCATTCCCTCGCTCTGTGTGTGTGTGTGTGTGTGTGTGTGTGTTCTTCCCTTGATGTGTGTGTCCCTCCATCGGTGTGTGTGTATTTGTGTGTCCCTCCCTCGCTGTGAGTGTGTGCGTCCCTCGCTCGCTGTGGTTGTGTTTATGTGTCCCTCCCTCCCTCAGTGTGTGTGTCACTCCCTTGCTGTGTGTGTGTGTGTCCTTCCCTCCCTGTATGTGTGTCCCTCCCTCGCTGTGTATGTGTGTGTGTATGTGTGTGTGTGTGTGTGTGTCCTTCCCTTGCTGTGTGTGTGTGTCCCTCCCTCGGCGTGTGTGTATGTGTGTGTCATTCCCTCGCTGTGTGTGTGTCCCTCCATCGCTGTGTATGTGTGTGTTTTGTGTGTGTGTGTGTGTGTGTGTGTGTGCGTGTGTGTGTGTGTCCTTACCTTGCTGTGTGTATGTCCCTCCCCCGTTCTGTGTGTATGTGTGTGTTCCTCCCTCGCTGTGAGTATTTGTGTCCCTCCCTCGCTGTGTGTGTGTGCGTGTGTGTGTGTTTTGTGGGTGTGTGTGTCCTACCCTTGCTGTGTGTGTGTGTCCCTCCCTCGGTGTCTGTGTATGTGTGTGACATTCCCTCGCTGTGTGTGTGTCTATCCATCGCTGTGTGTGTGTGTGTGTGTGTGTGTGTGTGTACGGGTGCGTTTGTGTGTGTGTGTGTGTCTGTGTGTGTGTGTGTGTGTGTGTGCGCGCGCGTGTGCGTGTGTGTCCTTCCCTTGCTGTGTGTGTGTCCCTCACTCGCTGTGCGTGTGTGTGTGTGTGTGTGCGCCGCTCCCTCGCTGTGTGTGTGTGATTCTTTCCCTCGCTGTGTGTCTGTGTGTGTGTGTGTCTCCCACGATGTGTGTGTGTGTGTGTGTCCTTCCCTCGCTGTGAGTGTGTGTGTGTGTGTGTCTCCCTCGCTGTGTGTGTGTGTGTGTGTGTGTGTGTGTGTGTGTCTCCCTCGCTGTGTGTGTGTGTGTGTCTCCCTCGCTGTGTGTGTGTGTGTGTGTGTGTGTGTCATTCCCTCGCTATGTGTGTGTGTGTGTGTTCTTCCCTTGCAGTGTGTGTGTGTGTGTGTGTGTGTGTGTGTCTCCCTCGCTGTGCGTGTGTGTGTGTATGTGTGTGTCACTCACTCGCTGTGTGTGAGTGTGTGTGTGTGTGTCTCCCTCGCTGTGTGTGTGTGTGTGTGTGTGTGTCTCCCTCGCTGTGTGTGTGTGTGTCTCCCTCGCTGTGTGTGTGTGTGTGTGTGTGTGTGTCTCCCTCGCTGTGTGTGTGTGTCTCCCTCGCTGTGTGTGTGTGTGTCTCCCTCGCTGTGTGTGTGTGTGTGTGTGTCTCCCTCGCTGTGTGTGTGTGTGTGTCCCTCGCTGTGTGTGTGTGTGTGTGTGTCTCCCTCGCTGTGTGTGTGTGTGTGTGTGTGTGTCCCCCTCGCTGTGTGTGTGTGTGTATGTGTGTGTGTGTGTCCCTCGCTGTGTGTGTGTGTCTCTCTCTCGCTGTGTGTGTGTGTGTGTGTGTGTCTCCCTGGCTGTGTGTGTGTGTGTGTCTCCCTCGCTGTGTGTGTGTGTGTGTGTGTGCCCACCTCGCTGTGTGTGTGTGTGTGTGTGTGTGTCCCTCGCTGTGTGTGTGTGTGTGTGTGTCCCTCGCTGTGTGTGTGTGTCTCCCTCGCTGTGTGTGTGTGTGTGTGTGTGTCTCCCACGCTGTGTGTGTGTGTGTGTGTCTCCCACGCTGTGTGTGTGTGTGTCCTTCCCTCGCTGTGTGAGTGTGTGTGTGTGTGTGTCTCCCTCGCTGTGTGTGTGTGTGTGTGTGTGTGTGTCTCCCTCGCTGTGTGTGTGTGTGTGTGTCTCCCTCGCTGTGTGTGTGTGTGTGTGTCCTTCCCTCGCTGTGTGTGTGTGTGTGTGTGTCTCCCTCGCTGTGTGTGTGTGTGTGTGTGTGTGTGTCCCTCGCTGTGTGTGTGTGTGTGTGTGTGTGTGTGTGTGTGTGTGTGTGTGTGTGTGTGTGTGTCTCCCTCGCTGTGTGTGTGTGTGTGTGTCCTTCCCTCGCTGTGTGTGTGTGTGTGTGTGTGTGTCTCCCTCGCTGTGTGTGTGTGTGTGTATGTGTGTGTCATTCCCTCGCTCTGTGTGTGTGTGTGTGTGTGTGTGTGTGTTCTTCCCTTGATGTGTGTGTCCCTCCATCGGTGTGTGTGTATTTGTGTGTCCCTCCCTCGCTGTGAGTGTGTGCGTCCCTCGCTCGCTGTGGTTGTGTTTATGTGTCCCTCCCTCCCTCAGTGTGTGTGTCACTCCCTTGCTGTGTGTGTGTGTGTCCTTCCCTCCCTGTATGTGTGTCCCTCCCTCGCTGTGTATGTGTGTGTGTATGTGTGTGTGTGTGTGTGTGTCCTTCCCTTGCTGTGTGTGTGTGTCCCTCCCTCGGCGTGTGTGTATGTGTGTGTCATTCCCTCGCTGTGTGTGTGTCCCTCCATCGCTGTGTATGTGTGTGTTTTGTGTGTGTGTGTGTGTGTGTGTGTGTGCGTGTGTGTGTGTGTCCTTACCTTGCTGTGTGTATGTCCCTCCCCCGTTCTGTGTGTATGTGTGTGTTCCTCCCTCGCTGTGAGTATTTGTGTCCCTCCCTCGCTGTGTGTGTGTGCGTGTGTGTGTGTTTTGTGGGTGTGTGTGTCCTACCCTTGCTGTGTGTGTGTGTCCCTCCCTCGGTGTCTGTGTATGTGTGTGACATTCCCTCGCTGTGTGTGTGTCTATCCATCGCTGTGTGTGTGTGTGTGTGTGTGTGTGTGTGTACGGGTGCGTTTGTGTGTGTGTGTGTGTCTGTGTGTGTGTGTGTGTGTGTGTGTGCGCGCGCGTGTGCGTGTGTGTCCTTCCCTTGCTGTGTGTGTGTCCCTCACTCGCTGTGCGTGTGTGTGTGTGTGTGTGCGCCGCTCCCTCGCTGTGTGTGTGTGATTCTTTCCCTCGCTGTGTGTCTGTGTGTGTGTGTGTCTCCCACGATGTGTGTGTGTGTGTGTGTCCTTCCCTCGCTGTGAGTGTGTGTGTGTGTGTGTCTCCCTCGCTGTGTGTGTGTGTGTGTGTGTGTGTGTGTGTGTGTCTCCCTCGCTGTGTGTGTGTGTGTGTGTCTCCCTCGCTGTGTGTGTGTGTGTGTGTGTGTGTGTCATTCCCTCGCTATGTGTGTGTGTGTGTGTTCTTCCCTTGCAGTGTGTGTGTGTGTGTGTGTGTGTGTGTGTCTCCCTCGCTGTGCGTGTGTGTGTGTATGTGTGTGTCACTCACTCGCTGTGTGTGAGTGTGTGTGTGTGTGTCTCCCTCGCTGTGTGTGTGTGTGTGTGTGTGTGTCTCCCTCGCTGTGTGTGTGTGTGTCTCCCTCGCTGTGTGTGTGTGTGTGTGTGTGTGTGTCTCCCTCGCTGTGTGTGTGTGTCTCCCTCGCTGTGTGTGTGTGTGTCTCCCTCGCTGTGTGTGTGTGTGTGTGTGTCTCCCTCGCTGTGTGTGTGTGTGTGTCCCTCGCTGTGTGTGTGTGTGTGTGTGTCTCCCTCGCTGTGTGTGTGTGTGTGTGTGTGTGTCCCCCTCGCTGTGTGTGTGTGTGTATGTGTGTGTGTGTGTCCCTCGCTGTGTGTGTGTGTCTCTCTCTCGCTGTGTGTGTGTGTGTGTGTGTGTCTCCCTGGCTGTGTGTGTGTGTGTGTCTCCCTCGCTGTGTGTGTGTGTGTGTGTGTGCCCACCTCGCTGTGTGTGTGTGTGTGTGTGTGTGTCCCTCGCTGTGTGTGTGTGTGTGTGTGTCCCTCGCTGTGTGTGTGTGTCTCCCTCGCTGTGTGTGTGTGTGTGTGTGTGTCTCCCACGCTGTGTGTGTGTGTGTGTGTCTCCCACGCTGTGTGTGTGTGTGTCCTTCCCTCGCTGTGTGAGTG
>NC_092762.1:3430000-3435000 GCF_047496795.1 Chiloscyllium punctatum
GTGTGTGTGTGTGTGTCCCTACCTCTGTGTGTGTGTCCCTCTCTCTGTGTATATGGGTGTGTGTGTGTCCCTCCCTCGCTGTGAGTGTGCGTCCCTCCCACTGTGTGTGTGTCCCTCCTTGTGTGTGTGTGTGGGAGTCCCTCCCTCGCTGTGTGTGTGTCCCTCCCTCGCTGCGTGTGTGTGTGTGTGTGTATGTGTCCCTCCCTCGCTGTGAGTGTGTGTCCGTCCCTCTGTGTGTGTGTGTGTGTGTGTGTGTGTGTGTGTGTGTGTGTGTGCCCTTCCCTCACTGTGTGTGTGTCGCTCCCGCGCTGTGTGTGTGTGTGTGTGTGTGTCTCACTCGCTCTGTGTGTGTGTGTGTGTGTGTGTGTGTGTGTGTCTCCCTCGCTGTGTGTCTGTGTGTCTCCCTCGCTGTGTGTGTGTGTGTGTGTGTGTGTGTGTGTGTCTCCCTCGCTGTGTGTGTGTGTGTGTGTGTCTCCCTCACTGTGTGTGTGTGTGTGTGTGTGTGTCTCCCTCGCTGTGTGTGTGCGTGTGTGTGTCTCCCTCGCTGTGTGTGTGTGTGTGTGTGTCTCCCTCGCTGTGTGTGTCTGTGTGTGTGTGTGTGTGTGTGTCTCCCTCGCTGTGTGTGTGTGTGTGTGTGTGTGTGTCTCCCTCGCTGTGTGTGTGTGAGTGTCTCCCTCGCTGTGTGTGTGTGTGTCCCCCTCGCTGTGTGTGTGTGTGTGTCTCCCTCGCTGTGTGTGTGTGTGTGTGACACCCTCGCTGTGTGTGTGTGTGTGTGTGTGTCTCCCTCGCTGTGTGTGTGTGTGTCTCCCTCGCTGTGTGTGTGTGTGTCTGTGTATGTGTGTCTCCCTCGCTGTGTGTGTGTGTGTGTGTGTGTGTGTGTCTCCCTCGCTGTGTGTGTGTGTGTGTGTGTCTCCCTCGCTGTGTGTGTGTGTGTGTGTGTCCCCCTCGCTGTGTGTGTGTGTGTGTGTGTGTGTGTCCCTCGCTGTGTGTGTGTGTGTGTGTGTGTGTCTCCCTCGCTGTGTGTGTGTGTGTGTGTCTCACTCGCTCTGTGTGTGTGTGTGTGTCTCCCTCGCTGTGTGTCTGTGTGTCTCCCTTGCTCTGTGTGTGTGTGTGTGTGTGACTCCCTCGGTGTGTGTGTGTGTGTGTGTGTCTCCCTCGCTGTGTGTGTGTGTGTGTGTGTGTCTCCCTCGGTGTGTGTGTGTGTGTGTGTTTCTCCCTCGCTGTGTGTGTGTGTGTGTGTGTCTCCCTCGCTGTGTGTGTGTGTGTGGCCCTCGCTGTGTGTGTGTGTGTGTGTGTGTCTCCCTCGCTGTGTGTGTGTGTGTGTGTCCCCCTCGCTGTGTGTGTGTGTGTCTCTCTCGCTGTGTGTGTGTGCGTGTCTGTGTCTCCCTCGCTGTGTGTGTGTGTGTGTGTGTGTGTGTGTGTCTCCCTCGCTGTGTGTGTGTGTGTGTGTGTGTGTGTCTCCCTCGCTGTGTGTGTGTGTGTGTGTCCCCCTCGCTCTGTCTGTGTGTGTGTCCCTCGCTGTGTGTGTTTATGTCTCCCTCGCTGTCTGTGTGTGTGTGTGTGTGTGTGTGTGTGTGTGTCTCCCTCGCTGTGTGTGTGTGTGTGTGTGTGTGTCTCCCTCGCTGTGTGTGTGTGTGTGTGTGTCTCCCTCGCTGTGTGTGTGTGTGTGTGTGTGTGTGTGTGTCCTTCCCTCGCTGTGTGTGTGTGTGTGTGTGTCTCCCTCGCTGTGTGTGTGTGTGTGTCCCTCGCTGTGTGTGTGTGTGTGTGTGTGTGTGTCCCTCGCTGTGTGTGTGTGTGTGTGTGTGTGTCTCCCTCGCTGTGTGTGTGTGTCCCCCCCTCGCTGTGTGTGTGTGTGTGTGTGTGTGTCCTTCCCTCGCTGTGTGTGTGTGTGTGTGTGTGTGTGTGTGTCTCCCTCGCTGTGTGTGTGTGTGTGTCCCTCGCTGTGTGTGTGTGTGTGTGTGTGTGTGTGTCCCCCTCGCTGTGTGTGTGTGTGTCCCTCGCTGTGTGTGTGTGTGTGTCCCTCGGTGTGTGTGTGTGTGTGTGTGTGTGTGTGTGTGTGTGTGTGGGTGTGTGTGTGTTTACCCCTCGCTGTGTGTGTGTGTGTCTCCCTCGCTGTGTGTGTGTGTGTGTGTCTCCCTCGCTGTGTGTGTGTGTGTGTGTGTCTCCCTCGCTGTGTGTGTGTGTGTGTGCGTGTCTCACTCGCTGTGTGTGTGTCTCCCACGCTGTGTGTGTGTGTGTGTGTGTGTCCTTCCCTCGCTGTGAGTGTGTGTGTGTGTTTCTCCCTCGCTGTGTGTGTGTGTGTGTGTGCGTGTGTGTGTGTGTGTGTGTGTCTCCCTCGCTGTGTGTGTGTGTGTGTGTGTGTGTGTCTCCCTCGCTGTGTGTGTGTGTGTGTGTGTGTCCTTCCCTCGCTATGTGTGTGTGTGTGTGTGTTCTTCCCTTGCAGTGTGTGTGTGTGTGTGTGTGTGTCTCCCTCGCTGTGTGTGTGTGTGTATGTGTGTGTCATTCACTCTCTGTGTGAGAGTGTGTGTGTGTGTGTCTCCCTCGCTGTGTGTGTGTGTGTGTGTGTGTGTCTCCCTCACTGTGTGTGTGTGTGTCTCCCTCGCTGTGTGTGTGTGTGTGTGTGCGTGTCTCCCTCGCTGTGTGTGTGTGTGTGTGTGTCTCCCTCGCTGTGTGTGTGTGTGTCTCCCTCGCTGTGTGTGTGTGTGTGTGTGTCTCCCTCGCTGTGTGTGTGTGTCCCTCGCTGTGTGTGTGTGTGTGTCTCCCTCGCTGTGTGTGTGTGTGTGTGTGTGTGTCCCTCGCTGTGTGTGTGTGTGTGTGTGTGTGTGTGTGTCCCTCGCATTGTGTGTGTGCCTCTCTCTCGCTGTGTGTGTGTGTGTGTGTGTGTGTGTCTCCCTCGCTGTGTGTGTGTGTGTGTGTGTGTCCCTCGCTGCGTGTGTGTGTGTGTGTGTGTCCCTCGCTGTGTGTGTGTGTGTCTCCCTCGCTGTGTGTGTGTGTGTGTGTGTGTGTGTCTCCCTCGCTGTGTGTGTCTGTGTGTGTGTGTGTGTGTGTGTGTCTCCCACGCTGTATGTGTGTGTGTGTCCTTCCCTCGCTGTGTGAGTGTGTGTGTGTGTGTGTGTGTGTCTCCCTCGCTGTGTGTGTGTGTGTGTGTGTGTCTCCCTCGCTGTGTGTGTGTGTGTGTCTCCCTCGCTGTGTGTGTGTGTGTCTGTGCGTGTCCTTCCCTCGCTGTGTGTGTGTGTGTGTGTGTCTCCCTCGCTGTGTGTGTGTGTGTGTGTGTGTGTGTGTGTGTCTCCCTCGCTGTGTGTGTGTGTGTGTGTGTGTGTGTCTCCCTCGCTGTGTGTGTGTGAGTGTCTCCCTCGCTGTGTGTGTGTGTGTCCCCCTCGCTGTGTGTGTGTGTGTGTCTCCCTCGCTGTGTGTGTGTGTGTGTGACACCCTCGCTGTGTGTGTGTTTTTGTGTGTGTCTCCCTCGCTGTGTGTGTGTGTGTCTCCCTCGCTGTGTGTGTGTGTCTCCCTCGCTGTGTGTGTGTGTGTGAGTGTGTGTCCCTCGCTGTGTGTGTGTGTGTGTGTGTCGCCCTCGCTGTGTGTGTGTGTGTGTGTGTCTCCCTCGCTGTGTGTGTGTGTGTGTGTCTCCCTCGCTGTGTGTGTGTGTGTGTGTCCCCCTCGCTGTGTGCGTGTGTGTGTGTCTCCCTCGCTGTGTGTGTGTGTGTGTGTGACTCCCTCGCTGTGTGTGTGTGTGTGTGTCCCTCGCTGTGTGTGTGTGTGTGTGTGTGTGTGTGTCTCCCTCGCTGTGTGTGTGTGTGTGTGTGTCTCCCTCGCTGTGTGTGTGTGTGTCTGTGTATGTGTGTCTCTCTCGCTGTGTGTGTGTGTGTGTGTCTCCCTCGCTGTGTGTGTGTGTGTGTGTGTGTGTGTGTCTCCCTCGCTGTGTGTGTGTGTGTGTGTCTCCCTCGCTGTGTGTGTGTGTGTGTCTCCCTCGCTGTGTGTGTGTGTGTGTGTTTTTGTGTGTGTCTCCCTCGCTGTGTGTGTGTGTGTGTGTGTCTCCCTCGCTGTGTGTGTGTGTGTCTCCCTCGCTGTGTGTGTGTGTGTGTGTCCCCCTCGCTGTGCGTGTGTGTGTGTGTGTGTCCCCCTCGCTGTGTGTGTGTGTGTGTGCGTGTGTCTCCCTCGCTGTGTGTGTGTGTGTGTCTCCCTCTGTGTGTGTGTGTGTGTGTGTGTGTCTCCATCGCTGTGTGTGTGTGTGTGTGTGTCTCCCTCACTGTGTGTGTGTGTGTGTGTGTCTCCCTCGCTGTGTGTGTGTGTGTGTGTGTGTGTGTGTCTCCCTCGCTGTGTGTGTGCGTGTGTGCGTGTCTCCCTCGCTGCGTGTGTGTGTGTGTGTGTGTGTGTGTGGGTCTCCCTCGCTGTGTGTGTGTGTGTGTGTGTGTGTGTGTCTCACTCGCTCTGTGTGTGTGCGTGTGTGTCTCCCTCGCTGTGTGTCTGTGTGTCTCCCTCGCTGTGTGTGTGTGTGTGTGTGTGTGTGTGACTCCCTCGCTGTGTGTGTGTGTGTGTGTGTGTGACTCCCTCGCTGTGTGTGTGTGTGTGTGTGTGTCTCCCTCGCTGTGTGTGTGTGTGTGTGTGTCCCTCGCTGTGTGTGTGTGTGTCTCCCTCGCTGTGTGTGTGTGTGTGTCTGTGTCTCCCTCGCTGTGTGTGTGTGTGTGTGTGTGTGTGTCTCCCTCGCTGTGTGTGTGTTTGTGTGTGTGTGTGTCTCCCTCGCTGTGTGTGTGTGTGTGTCCCCCTCGCTGTGTCTGTGTGTGTGTGTCCCTCGCTGTGTGTGTGTGTGTCTCCCTCGCTGTGTGTGTGTGTGTGTGTGTGTGTGTGTGTCTCCCTCGCTGTGTGTGTGTGTGTTTGTGTGTCTCCCTCGCTGTGTGTGTGTGTGTGTGTCCTTCCCTCGCTGTGTGAGTGTGTGTGTGTGTGTGTCTCCCTCGCGGTGTGTGTGTGTGTGTGTGTGTGTCTCCCTCGCTGTGTGTGTGTGT
>NC_092762.1:3447500-3450000 GCF_047496795.1 Chiloscyllium punctatum
CCTCGCTGTGTGTGTGTGTGTGTGTGTGTGTGTGTGTCCTTCCCTCGCTGTGTGTGTGTGTGTGTGTGTGTGTCTCCCTCGCTGTGTGTGTGTGTGTGTGTGTGTCCCTCGCTGTGTGTGTGTGTGTGTGTGTGTGTCCCTCGCTGTGTGTGTGTGTGTGTGTGTGTGTCTCCCTCGCTGTGTGTGTGTGTGTCCCCCCCTCGCTGTGTGTGTGTGTGTGTGTGTGTGTCCTTCCCTCGCTGTGTGTGTGTGTGTGTGTGTGTGTGTGTGTGTCTCCCTCGCTGTGTGTGTGTGTGTGTCCCTCGCTGTGTGTGTGTGTGTGTGTGTGTGTGTGTCCCCCTCGCTGTGTGTGTGTGTGTCCCTCGCTGTGTGTGTGTGTGTGTCCCTCGGTGTGTGTGTGTGTGTGTGTGTGTGTGTGTGTGTGTGTGTGTGTGTGTGTGTGTTTACCCCTCGCTGTGTGTGTGTGTGTCTCCCTCGCTGTGTGTGTGTGTGTGTGTCTCCCTCGCTGTGTGTGTGTGTGTGTGTGTCTCCCTCGCTGTGTGTGTGTGTGTGTGCGTGTCTCACTCGCTGTGTGTGTGTCTCCCACGCTGTGTGTGTGTGTGTGTGTGTCCTTCCCTCGCTGTGAGTGTGTGTGTGTGTTTCTCCCTCGCTGTGTGTGTGTGTGTGTGCGTGTGTGTGTGTGTGTGTGTGTCTCCCTCGCTGTGTGTGTGTGTGTGTGTGTGTGTGTCTCCCTCGCTGTGTGTGTGTGTGTGTGTGTCCTTCCCTCGCTATGTGTGTGTGTGTGTGTGTTCTTCCCTTGCAGTGTGTGTGTGTGTGTGTGTGTGTCTCCCTCGCTGTGTGTGTGTGTGTATGTGTGTGTCATTCACTCTCTGTGTGTGAGTGTGTGTGTGTGTGTCTCCCTCGCTGTGTGTGTGTGTGTGTGTGTGTGTCTCCCTCACTGTGTGTGTGTGTGTCTCCCTCGCTGTGTGTGTGTGTGTGTGTGCGTGTCTCCCTCGCTGTGTGTGTGTGTGTGTGTGTCTCCCTCGCTGTGTGTGTGTGTGTCTCCCTCGCTGTGTGTGTGTGTGTGTGTGTCTCCCTCGCTGTGTGTGTGTGTCCCTCGCTGTGTGTGTGTGTGTGTCTCCCTCGCTGTGTGTGTGTGTGTGTGTGTGTGTCCCTCGCTGTGTGTGTGTGTGTGTGTGTGTGTGTGTGTGTCCCTCGCATTGTGTGTGTGTCTCTCTCTCGCTGTGTGTGTGTGTGTGTGTGTGTGTCTCCCTCGCTGTGTGTGTGTGTGTGTGTGTGTCCCTCGCTGTGTGTGTGTGTGTGTGTGTGTCCCTCGCTGTGTGTGTGTGTGTCTCCCTCGCTGTGTGTGTGTGTGTGTGTGTGTGTGTCTCCCTCGCTGTGTGTGTCTGTGTGTGTGTGTGTGTGTGTGTGTCTCCCACGCTGTATGTGTGTGTGTGTCCTTCCCTCGCTGTGTGAGTGTGTGTGTGTGTGTGTGTGTGTCTCCCTCGCTGTGTGTGTGTGTGTGTGTGTGTCTCCCTCGCTGTGTGTGTGTGTGTGTCTCCCTCGCTGTGTGTGTGTGTGTCTGTGCGTGTCCTTCCCTCGCTGTGTGTGTGTGTGTGTGTGTCTCCCTCGCTGTGTGTGTCTGTGTGTGTGTGTGTGTGTGTGTGTCTCCCTCGCTGTGTGTGTGTGTGTGTGTGTGTGTGTCTCCCTCGCTGTGTGTGTGTGAGTGTCTCCCTCGCTGTGTGTGTGTGTGTCCCCCTCGCTGTGTGTGTGTGTGTGTCTCCCTCGCTGTGTGTGTGTGTGTGTGACACCCTCGCTGTGTGTGTGTTTTTGTGTGTGTCTCCCTCGCTGTGTGTGTGTGTGTCTCCCTCGCTGTGTGTGTGTGTCTCCCTCGCTGTGTGTGTGTGTGTGAGTGTGTGTCCCTCGCTGTGTGTGTGTGTGTGTGTGTCGCCCTCGCTGTGTGTGTGTGTGTGTGTGTCTCCCTCGCTGTGTGTGTGTGTGTGTGTCTCCCTCGCTGTGTGTGTGTGTGTGTGTCCCCCTCGCTGTGTGCGTGTGTGTGTGTCTCCCTCGCTGTGTGTGTGTGTGTGTGTGACTCCCTCGCTGTGTGTGTGTGTGTGTGTCCCTCGCTGTGTGTGTGTGTGTGTGTGTGTGTGTGTGTCTCCCTCGCTGTGTGTGTGTGTGTGTGTGTCTCCCTCGCTGTGTGTGTGTGTGTCTGTGTATGTGTGTCTCTCTCGCTGTGTGTGTGTGTGTGTGTCTCCCTCGCTGTGTGTGTGTGTGTGTGTGTGTGTGTCTCCCTCGCTGTGTGTGTGTGTGTGTGTCTCCCTCGCTGTGTGTGTGTGTGTGTCTCCCTCGCTGTGTGTGTGTGTGTGTGTTTTTGTGTGTGTCTCCCTCGCTGTGTGTGTGTGTGTGTGTGTCTCCCTCGCTGTGTGTGTGTGTGTCTCCCTCGCTGTGTGTGTGTGTGTGTGTCCCCCTCGCTGTGCGTGTGTGTGTGTGTGTGTCCCCCTCGCTGTGTGTGTGTGTG
>NC_092762.1:3452500-3455000 GCF_047496795.1 Chiloscyllium punctatum
TGTGTGTGTGTGTGTGTCTCCCTCGCTGTGTGTGTGTGTGTGTGTGTCCTTCCCTCGCTGTGTGTGTGTGTGTGTCTCCCTCGCTGTGTGTGTGTGTGTGTGTGTGTGTGTCCCTCGCTGTGTGTGTGTGTGTGTGTGTGTGTGTGTGTGTCCCTCACTGTGTGTGTGTGTGTGTGTATGTGTGTGTGTGTGTCTCCCTCGGTGTGTGTGTGTGTGTGTGTGTGTGTGTGTGTGTGTGTGTCCCTCGCTGTGTGTGTGTGTGTGTGTGTCTCCCTCGCTGTGTGTGTGTGTGTGTGTGTGTGTGTGTCTCCCTCACTGTGTGTGTGTGTGTGTATGTGTGTGTGTGTGTCTCCCTCGCTGTGTGTGTGTGTGTGTGTGTCTCCCTCGCTGTGTGTGTGTGTGTCTCCCTCGCTGTGTGTGTGTGTGTGTGTCCTTCCCTCGCTGTGAGTGTGTGTGTGTGTGTCTCCCTCGCTGTGTGTGTGTGTGTGTGTGTGTGTGTGTCTCCCTCGCTGTGTGTGTGTGTGTGTGTGTGTCTCCCTCGCTGTGTGTGTGTGTGTGTCCTTCCCTCGCTGTGTGTGTGTGTGTGTGTGTGTGTCTCCCTCGCTGTGTGTGTGTGTGTGTATGTGTGTGTCATTCCCTCGCTCTGTGTGTGTGTGTGTGTGTGTGTATGTGTGTGTGTTCTTCCCTTGATGTGTGTGTCCCTCCATCGGTGTGTGTGTATTTGTGTGTCCCTCCCTCGCTGTGAGTGTGTGCGTCCCTCGCTCGCTGTGGTTGTGTTTACGTGTCCCTCCCTCCCTCAGTGTGTGTGTCACTCCCTTGCTGTGTGTGTGTGTGTCCTTCCCTCCCTGTATGCGTGTCCCTCCCTCGCTGTGTATGTGTGTGTGTATGTGTGTGTCTCCCTCGCTGTGTGTGTGTGTGTGTGTCCCTCGCTGTGTGTGTGTGTGTGTGTGTCTCCCTCGCTGTGTGTGTGTGTGTGTGTGTGTGCCCACCTCGCTGTGTGTGTGTGTGTGTGTGTGTGTGTCCCTCGCTGTGTGTGTGTGTGTGTGTGTCCCTCGCTGTGTGTGTGTGTCTCCCTCGCTGTGTGTGTGTGTGTGTGTGTGTCTCCCACGCTGTGTGTGTGTGTGTGTGTGTCTCCCACGCTGTGTGTGTGTGTGTCCTACCCTCGCTGTGTGAGTGTGTGTGTGTGTGTGTCTCCCTCGCTGTGTGTGTGTGTGTGTGTGTGTCTCCCTCGCTGTGTGTGTGTGTGTGTCTCCCTCGCTGTGTGTGTGTATGTGTGTATGTGTGTGTGTGTGTCTCCCTCGCTGTGTGTGTGTGTGTGTGTGTGTCTCCCTCGCTGTGTGTGTGTGTGTGTCTCCCTCGCTGTGTGTGTGTGTGTGTGTGTCCTTCCCTCGCTGTGTGTGTGTGTGTGTGTGTGTGTGTGTGTGTGTCTCCCTCGCTGTGTGTGTGTGTGTGTGTGTGTGTGTGTCTCCCTCGCTGTGTGTGTGTGTGTGTGTGTCTCCCTCGCTGTGTGTGTGTGTGTGTGTGTGTGTGTGTGTCCTTCCCTCGCTGTGTGTGTGTGTGTGTGTGTGTGTGTGTGTGTGTCTCCCTCGCTGTGTGTGTGTGTGTATGTGTGTGTCATTCCCTCGCTGTGTGTGTGTGTGTGTGTGTGTCCCTCGCTGTGTGTGTGTGTGTGTGTCTCCCTCGCTGTGTGTGTGTGTGTGTGTGTCCCCCTCGCTGTGTGTGTGTGTGTATGTGTGTGTGTGTGTCCCTCGCTGTGTGTGTGTGTCTCTCTCTCGCTGTGTGTGTGTGTGTGTGTGTGTGTGTGTGTCTCCCTCGCTCTGTGTGTGTGTGTGTGTGTCTCCCTCGCTGTGTGTGTGTGTGTGTGTGTCCCTCGCTGTGTGTGTGTGTGTGTGTGTCCCTCGCTGTGTGTGTGTGTGTGTGTGTGTGTGTCCCTCGCTGTGTGTGTGTGTGTCTCCCTCGCTGTGTGTGTGTGTGTGTGTGTGTCTCCCACGCTGTGTGTGTGTGTGTGTGTGTGTGTCTCCCACGCTGTGTGTGTGTGTGTCCTTCCCTCGCTGTGTGAGTGTGTGTGTGTGTGTGTGTCTCCCTCGCTGTGTGTGTGTGTGTGTGTGTCTCCCTCGCTGTGTGTGTGTGTGTGTCTCCCTCGCTGTGTGTGTGTGTGTGTCCTTCCCTCGCTGTGTGTGTGTGTGTGTGTGTCTCCCTCGCTGTGTGTGTGTGTGTGTGTGTGTGTGTGTCCCTCGCTGTGTGTGTGTGTGTGTGTGTGTGTGTGTGTGTGTGTGTGTGTGTGTCCCTCGCTGTGTGTGTGTGTGTGTGTGTGTGTCCCTCGGTGTGTGTGTGTGTGTGTGTGTCCCCCTCGCTGTGTGTGTGTGTGTGTGTGTGTGTGTCTCCCTCGCTCTGTGTGTGTGTGTGTGTCTCCCTCGCTGTGTGTGTGTGTGTGTGTGTGTATGTGTGTGTTTGTGTGTCTCCCTCGCTGTGTGTGTGTGTGTGTGTGTGTCTCCCTCGC
>NC_092762.1:3460000-3462500 GCF_047496795.1 Chiloscyllium punctatum
TGTGTGTGTGTGTGTCTCCCTCGCTGTGTGTGTGTGTGTGTGTGTGTCTCCCTCGCTGTGTGTGTGTGTGTGTGTGTCCTTCCCTCGCTGTGCGTGTGTGTGTGTCTCCCTCGCTGTGTGTGTGTGTGTGTGTGTGTGTGTGTGTGTGTGTGTCCCTCGCTGTGTGTGTGTGTGTGTGTGTGTCCCTCGCTGTGTGTGTGTGTGTGTGTGTGTCCCTCGGTGTGTGTGTGTGTGTGTGTGTGTGTGTGTGTGTGTGTGTGTCCCTCGCTGTGTGTGTGTGTGTGTGTGTCTCCCTCGCTGTGTGTGTGTGTGTGTGTGTGTGTGTCTCCCTCGCTGTGTGTGTGTGTGTGTGTGTGTGTATGTGTGTGTGTGTGTCTCCCTCGCTGTGTGTGTGTGTGTGTGTGTCTCCCTCGCTGTGTGTGTGTGTGTCTCCCTCGCTGTGTGTGTGTGTGTGTGTCCTTCCCTCTCTGTGAGTGTGTGTTTGTGTGTCTCCCTCGCTGTGTGTGTGTGTGTGTGTGTGTGTGTCTCCCTCGCTGTGTGTGTGTGTGTGTGTCTCCCTCGCTGTGTGTGTGTGTGTGTGTGTCCTTCCCTCGCTGTGTGTGTGTGTGTGTGTGTGTGTCTCCCTCGCTGTGTGTGTGTGTGTGTATGTGTGTGTCATTCCCTCGCTGTGTGTGTGTGTGTGTGTGTGTGTATGTGTGTGTGTTCTTCCCTTGATGTGTGTGTCCCTCCATCGGTGTGTGTGTATTTGTGTGTCCCTCCCTCGCTGTGAGTGTGTGCGTCCCTCGCTCGCTGTGGTTGTGTTTACGTGTCCCTCCCTCCCTCAGTGTGTGTGTCACTCCCTTGCTGTGTGTGTGTGTGTCCTTCCCTCCCTGTATGTGTGTCCCTCCCTCGCTGTGTATGTGTGTGTGTATGTGTGTGTGTGTGTGTGTCCTTCCCTTGCTGTGTGTGTGTGTCCCTCCCTCGGCGTGTGTGTATGTGTGTGTCATTCCCTCGCTGTGTGTGTGTCCCTCCATCGCTGTGTATGTGTGTGTTTTGTGTGTGTGTGTGTGTGTGTGTGTGTGTGTGCGTGTGTGTGTGTGTCCTTACCTTGCTGTGTGTATGTCCCTCCCCCGTTCTGTGTGTATGTGTGTGTTCCTCCCTCGCTGTGAGTATTTGTGTCCCTCCCTCGCTGTGTGTGTGTGCGTGTGTGTGTGTTTTGTGTGTGTGTGTGTCCTACCCTTGCTGTGTGTGTGTGTCCCTCCCTCGGTGTCTGTGTATGTGTGTGTCATTCCCTCGCTGTGTGTGTGTCTATCCATCGCTGTGTGTGTGTGTGTGTGTGTGTGTGTACGGGTGCGTTTGTGTGTGTGTGTGTGTCTGTGTGTGTGTGTGTGTGTGCGCGCGCGCGTGTGCGTGTGTGTCCTTCCCTTGCTGTGTGTGTGTCCCTCACTCGCTGTGCGTGTGTGTGTGCGCCGCTCCCTCGCTGTGTGTGTGTGATTCTTTCCCTCGCTGTGTGTGTGTGTGTGTGTGTGTGTGTGTGTGTGTCTCCCACGATGTGTGTGTGTGTGTGTGTCCTTCCCTCGCTGTGAGTGTGTGTGTGTGTGTGTCTCCCTCGCTGTGTGTGTGTGTGTGTGTGTCTCCCTCGCTGTGTGTGTGTGTGTGTGTGTGTCTCCCTCGCTGTGTGTGTGTGTGTGTGTCCTTCCCTCGCTATGTGTGTGTGTGTGTGTTCTTCCCTTGCAGTGTGTGTGTGTGTGTGTGTGTGTGTGTGTGTGCGTGTGTGTCTCCCTCGCTGTGTGTGTGTGTGTGTGTGTCCCCCTCGCTGTGTGTGTGTGTGTGTGTCCTTCCCTCGCTGTGTGTGTGTGTGTGTGTCTCCCTCGCTGTGTGTGTGTGTGTGTGTGTGTGTCCCCCTCGCTGTGTGTGTGTGTGAATGTGTGTGTCCTTCCCTCGCTGTGTGTGTGTGTGTGTGTGTCTCCCTCGCTGTGTGTGTGTGTGTGTGTGTGTCCCTCGCTGTGTGTGTGTGTGTGTGTGTCTCCCTCGCTGTGTGTGTGCGACTCCCACTCTGTGTGTGTGTGTGTGTCCTTCCCTCGCTGTGAGTGTGTGTGTGTGTCTCCCTCGCTGTGTGTGTGTGTGTGTGTGTCTCCCTCTCTGTGTGTGTGTTTGTGTGTGTGTGTGTGTGTCTCCCTCGCTGTGTGTGCGCGTGTGTGTGTGTTTGTGTCCTTCCCTCGCTATGTGTGTGTGTGTGTGTTCTTCCCTTGCAGTGTGTGTGTGTGTCTCCCTCGCTGTGTGTGTGTGTATGTGTGTGTCATTCACTCGCTGTGTGTGAGTGTGTGTGTGTGTGTCTCCCTCGCTGTGTGTGTGTGTGTGTGTGTGTGTCTCCCTCGCTGTGTGTGTGTGTGTCTCCCTCGCTGTGTGTGTGTGTCTCCCTCGCTGTGTGTGTGTGTGTGTGTCTCCCTCGCTGTGTGTGTGTGTGTCTCCCTCCCTGTGTGTGTGTGTGTGTGTGTGTCTCCCTCGCTGTTTGTGTGTG
>NC_092762.1:3467500-3485000 GCF_047496795.1 Chiloscyllium punctatum
CCTCGCTGTGTGTGTGTGTGTGTGTGTGTGTGTCTCCCTCGCTGTGTGTGTGTGTGTGTGTGTGTGTGTCTCCCTCGCTGTGTGTGTGTGTGTGTGTGTGTGTGTGTGTCTCCCTCGCTGTGTGTGTGTGTGTGTGTGTGTGTGTCTCCCTCGCTGTGTGTGTGTGTGTGTGTCTCCCTCGCTGTGTGTGTGTGCGTGTGTCCTTCCCTCGCTGTGTGTGTGTGTGTGTGTGTGTGTGTCTCCCTCGCTGTGTGTGTGTGTGTGTGTGTGTGTGTGTGTGTCCCTCGCTGTGTGTGTGTGTGTGTGTGTGTGTGTGTGTGTGTGTCCCTCGCTTTGCGTGTGTGTGTGTGTCCCTCGGTGTGTGTGTGTGTGTGTGTGTCCCTCGCTGTGTGTGTGTGTGTGTGTGTGTGTGTCTCCCACGCTGTGTGTGTGTGTGTGTGTGTGTGTGTGTCTCCCTCGCTGTGTGTGTGTGTGTGTGTATGTGTGTGTGTGTGTCTCCCTCGCTGTGTGTGTGTGTGTGTGTGTCTCCCTCGCTGTGTGTGTGTGTGTGTCTCCCTCGCTGTGTGTGTGTGTGTGTGTGTCCTTCCCTCGCTGTGTGTGTGTGTGTGTGTGTGTGTCTCCCTCGCTGTGTGTGTGTGTGTGTGTGTGTGTGTCTCCCTCGCTGTGTGTGTGTGTGTGTGTGTGTGTGTGTCTCCCTCGCTGTGTGTGTGTGTGTGTGTGTGTGTGTGTGTGTCCTTCCCTCGCTGTGTGTGTGTGTGTGTGTGTGTGTCTCCCTCGCTGTGTGTGTGTGTGTGTATGTGTGTGTCATTCCCTCGCTGTGTGTGTGTGTGTGTGTGTGTCCCTCGCTGTGTGTGTGTGTGTGTGTGTGTCTCCCTCGCTGTGTGTGTGTGTGTGTGTGTGTCCCCCTCGCTGTGTGTGTGTGTGTGTGTGTGTGTGTGTCTCCCTCGCTGTGTGTGTGTGTGTGTGTCTCCCTCGCTGTGTGTGTGTGTGTGTGTCCTTCCCTCGCTGTGTGTGTGTGTGTGTGTGTCTCCCTCGCTGTGTGTGTGTGTGTGTGTGTGTGTGTGTCCCTCGCTGTGTGTGTGTGTGTGTGTGTGTGTCCCTCGCTGTGTGTGTGTCTCTCTCTCGCTGTGTGTGTGTGTGTGTGTGTGTGTGTGTGTGTGTCTCCCTCGCTCTGTGTGTGTGTGTGTGTGTCTCCCTCGCTGTGTGTGTGTGTCCCTCGCTGTGTGTGTGTGTGTGTGTGTGTCCCTCGCTGTGTGTGTGTGTGTGTGTGTGTGTGTGTCTCCCTCGCTGTGTGTGTGTGTGTGTGTCTCCCTCGCTGTGTGTGTGTGTGTGTGTGTCCTTCCCTCGCTGTGTGTGTGTGTGTGTGTCTCCCTCGCTGTGTGTGTGTGTGTGTGTGTGTGTGTGTCCCTCGCTGTGTGTGTGTGTGTGTGTGTGTGTGTGTGTGTGTCCCTCGCTGTGTGTGTGTGTGTGTGTGTGTGTGTGTCCCTCGGTGTGTGTGTGTGTGTGTGTGTGTGTCCCCCTCGCTGTGAGTGTGTGTGTGTGTGTGTGTCTCCCTCGCTGTGTGTGTGTGTGTGTGTGTCTCCCTCGCTGTGTGTGTGTGTGTGTGTGTGTATGTGTGTGTGTGTGTGTCTCCCTCGCTGTGTGTGTGTGTGTGTCTCCCTCGCTGTGTGTGTGTGTGTGTCTCCCTCGCTGTGTGTGTGTGTGTGTGTCCTTCCCTCGCTGTGAGTGTGTGTGTGTGTGTCTCCCTCGCTGTGTGTGTGTGTGTGTGTGTGCGTGTGTCTCCCTCGCAGTGTGTGTGTGTGTGTGTGTGTGTGTCTCCCTCGCTGTGTGTGTGTGTGTGTGTATGTCCTTCCCTCGCTGTGTGTGTGTGTGTGTGTGTGTGTGTGTGTCTCCCTCGCTGTGTGTGTGTGTGTGTATGTGTGTGTCATTCCCTCGGTGTGTGTGTGTGTGTGTGTGTTCTTCCCTTGATGTGTGTGTGTCCCTCCATCGGTGTGTGTGTATTTGTGTGTCCCTCCCTCGCTGTGTGTGTGTGTGTGTCTCCCTCGCTGTGTGTGTGTGTGTGTGTGTGTGTGTGTGTCTCCCTCGCTGTGTGTGTGTGTGTTTGTGTGTCTCCCTCGCTGTGTGTGTGTGTGTGTGTCCTTCCCTCGCTGTGTGAGTGTGTGTGTGTGTGTGTCTCCCTCGGTGTGTGTGTGTGTGTGTGTGTGTGTGTCCCTCGCTGTGTGTGTGTGTGTGTGTGTGTGTCTCCCTCGCTGTGTGTGTGTGTGTGTGTGTCTCCCTCGCTGTGTGTGTGTGTGTGTGTGTGTATGTGTGTGTGTGTGTGTCTCCCTCGCTGTGTGTGTGTGTGTGTCTCCCTCGCTGTGTGTGTGTGTGTGTCTCCCTCGCTGTGTGTGTGTGTGTGTGTCCTTCCCTCGCTGTGAGTGTGTGTGTGTGTGTCTCCCTCGCTGTGTGTGTGTGTGTGTGTGTGCGTGTGTCTCCCTCGCAGTGTGTGTGTGTGTGTGTGTGTGTGTCTCCCTCGCTGTGTGTGTGTGTGTGTGTGTGTATGTCCTTCCCTCGCTGTGTGTGTGTGTGTGTGTGTGTGTGTGTGTGTGTGTCTCCCTCGCTGTGTGTGTGTGTGTGTATGTGTGTGTCATTCCCTCGGTGTGTGTGTGTGTGTGTGTGTTCTTCCCTTGATGTGTGTGTGTGTCCCTCCATCGGTGTGTGTGTATTTGTGTGTCCCTCCCTCGCTGTGTGTGTGTGTGTCTCCCTCGCTGTGTGTGTGTGTGTGTGTGTGTGTGTCTCCCTCGCTGTGTGTGTGTGTGTTTGTGTGTCTCCCTCGCTGTGTGTGTGTGTGTGTGTCCTTCCCTCGCTGTGTGAGTGTGTGTGTGTGTGTGTCTCCCTCGCGGTGTGTGTGTGTGTGTGTGTGTGTGTCTCCCTCGCTGTGTGTGTGTGTGTGTGTGTGTGTCCTTCCCTCGCTGTGTGTGTGTGTGTGTGTGTGTCTCCCTCGCTGTGTGTGTGTGTGTGTGTCCCCCTCGCTGTGTGTGTGTGTGTGTGTCCTTCCCTCGCTGTGTGTGTGTGTGTGTGTCTCCCTCGCTGTGTGTTTGTGTGTGTGTGTCCCCCTCGCTGTGTGTGTGTGTGAATGTGTGTGTCCTTCCCTCGCTGCGTGTGTGTGTGTGTGTGTCTCCCACGCTGTGTGTGTGTGTGTCCTTCCCTCGCTGTGTGAGTGTGTGTGAGTGTGTGTCTCCCTCGCTGTGTGTGTGTGTGTGTGTGTGTGTCTCCCTCGCTGTGTGTGTGTGTGTGTGTGTCTCCCTCGCTGTGTGTGTGTGTGTGTGTCCTTCCCTCGCTGTGTGTGTGTGTGTGTGTGTGTCTCCCTCGCTGTGTGTGTGTGTGTGTGTGTGTGTGTGTGTGTGTGTCCCTCGCTGTGTGTGTGTGTGTGTGTGTCTCCCTCGCTGTGTGTGTGTGTGTGTGTCTGCGTGTGTCTCCCTCGCAGTGTGTGTGTGTGTGTGTGTGTGTCTCCCTCGCTGTGTGTGTGTGTGTGTGTGTGTATGTCCTTCCCTCGCTGTGTGTGTGTGTGTGTGTGTGTGTGTGTGTGTGTGTGTGTCTCCCTCGCTGTGTGTGTGTGTGTGTATGTGTGTGTCATTCCCTCGGTGTGTGTGTGTGTGTGTGTGTTCTTCCCTTGATGTGTGTGTGTGTCCCTCCATCGGTGTGTGTGTATTTGTGTGTCCCTCCCTCGCTGTGTGTGTGTGTGTCTCCCTCGCTGTGTGTGTGTGTGTGTGTGTGTGTGTGTGTCTCCCTCGCTGTGTGTGTGTGTGTTTGTGTGTCTCCCTCGCTGTGTGTGTGTGTGTGTGTCCTTCCCTCGCTGTGTGAGTGTGTGTGTGTGTGCGTCTCCCTCGCGGTGTGTGTGTGTGTGTGTGTGTGTGTGTGTCTCCCTCGGTGTGTGTGTGTGTGTGTGTGTGTCCCCCTCGCTGTGTGTGTGTGTGTGTGTGTGTGTGTCTCCCTCGCTGTGTGTGTGTGTGTGTGTGTCTCCCTCGCTGTGTGTGTGTGTGTGTGTGTGTATGTGTGTGTGTGTGTGTCTCCCTCGCTGTGTGTGTGTGTGTGTCTCCCTCGCTGTGTGTGTGTGTGTGTCTCCCTCGCTGTGTGTGTGTGTGTGTGTCCTTCCCTCGCTGTGAGTGTGTGTGTGTGTGTCTCCCTCGCTGTGTGTGTGTGTGTGTGTGTGCGTGTGTCTCCCTCGCAGTGTGTGTGTGTGTGTGTGTGTGTGTGTCCCTCGCTGTGTGTGTGTGTGTGTGTGTGTATGTCCTTCCCTCGCTGTGTGTGTGTGTGTGTGTGTGTGTGTGTGTGTGTGTGTCTCCCTCGCTGTGTGTGTGTGTGTGTATGTGTGTGTCATTCCCTCGGTGTGTGTGTGTGTGTGTGTGTTCTTCCCTTGATGTGTGTGTGTGTCCCTCCATCGGTGTGTGTGTATTTGTGTGTCCCTCCCTCGCTGTGTGTGTGTGTGTCTCCCTCGCTGTGTGTGTGTGTGTGTGTGTGTGTGTGTCTCCCTCGCTGTGTGTGTGTGTGTTTGTGTGTCTCCCTCGCTGTGTGTGTGTGTGTGTGTCCTTCCCTCGCTGTGTGAGTGTGTGTGTGTGTGTGTCTCCCTCGCGGTGTGTGTGTGTGTGTGTGTGTGTGTCTCCCTCGCTGTGTGTGTGTGTGTGTGTGTGTGTCCTTCCCTCGCTGTGTGTGTGTGTGTGTGTGTGTCTCCCTCGCTGTGTGTGTGTGTGTGTGTCCCCCTCGCTGTGTGTGTGTGTGTGTGTCCTTCCCTCGCTGTGTGTGTGTGTGTGTGTCTCCCTCGCTGTGTGTTTGTGTGTGTGTGTCCCCCTCGCTGTGTGTGTGTGTGAATGTGTGTGTCCTTCCCTCGCTGCGTGTGTGTGTGTGTGTGTCTCCCACGCTGTGTGTGTGTGTGTCCTTCCCTCGCTGTGTGAGTGTGTGTGTGTGTGTCTCCCTCGCTGTGTGTGTGTGTGTGTGTGTGTGTCTCCCTCGCTGTGTGTGTGTGTGTGTGTGTCTCCCTCGCTGTGTGTGTGTGTGTGTGTCCTTCCCTCGCTGTGTGTGTGTGTGTGTGTGTGTCTCCCTCGCTGTGTGTGTGTGTGTGTGTGTGTGTGTGTGTGTGTGTGTCCCTCGCTGTGTGTGTGTGTGTGTGTGTGTGTGTGTGTGTGTGTCCCTCGCTGTGTGTGTGTGTGTGTGTGTGTGTCCCTCGGTGTGTGTGTGTGTGTGTGTGTGTGTGTCCCTCGCTGTGTGTGTGTGTGTGTGTGTGTGTCTCCCTCGCTGTGTGTGTGTGTGTGTGTGTGTCTCCTTCGCTGTGTGTGTGTGTGTGTGTATGTGTGTGTGTGTGTCTCCCTCGCTGTGTGTGTGTGTGTGTCTCCCTCGCTGTGTGTGTGTGTGTGTCTCCCTCGCTGTGTGTGTGTGTGTGTGTCCTTCCCTCGCTGTGTGTGTGTGTGTGTGTGTGTGTGTGTGTCTCCCTCGCTGTGTGTGTGTGTGTGTGTGTGTGTGTCTCCCTCGCTGTGTGTGTGTGTGTCTCCCTCGCTGTGTGTGTGTGTGTGTGTGTGTGTGTGTCCTTCCCTCGCTGTGTGTGTGTGTGTGTGTGTGTGTCTCCCTCGCTGTGTGTGTGTGTGTATGTGTGTGTCATTCCCTCGCTGTGTGTGTGTGTGTGTGTGTGTGTCCCTCGCTGTGTGTGTGTGTGTGTGTCTCCCTCGCTGTGTGTGTGTGTGTGTGTGTGTGTGTCCCTCGCTGTGTGTGTGTGTGTATGTGTGTGTGTGTGTGTCCCTCGCTGTGTGTGTGTGTCTCTCTCTCGCTGTGTGTGTGTGTGTGTGTGTGTGTGTGTGTCTCCCTCGCTGTGTGTGTGTGTGTGTGTCTCCCTCGCTGTGTGTGTGTGTGTGTGTGTCCCTCGCTGTGTGTGTGTGTGTGTGTGTCCCTCGCTGTGTGTGTGTGTGTGTGTGTGTGTGTGTGTCCCTCGCTGTGTGTGTGTGTGTCTCCCTCGCTGTGTGTGTGTGTGTGTGTGTGTGTGTGTGTGTGTCTCCCACGCTGTGTGTGTGTGTGTGTGTGTCTCCCACGCTGTGTGTGTGTGTGTCCTTCCCTCGCTGTGTGAGTGTGTGTGTGTGTGTCTCCCTCGCTGTGTGTGTGTGTGTGTGTGTGTCTCCCTCGCTGTGTGTGTGTGTGTGTGTGTCTCCCTCGCTGTGTGTGTGTGTGTGTGTGTGTGTGTGTCCTTCCCTCGCTGTGTGTGTGTGTGTGTGTGTGTGTGTGTCCCTCGCTGTGTGTGTGTGTGTGTGTGTGTGTGTGTGTGTGTGTGTGTGTGTCCCTCGCTGTGTGTGTGTGTGTGTGTGTGTGTGTGTGTGTGTGTCCCTCGGTGTGTGTGTGTGTGTGTGTGTGTCCCCCTCGCTGTGTGTGTGTGTGTGTGTGTGTCTCCCTCGCTGTGTGTGTGTGTGTGTGTGTCTCCCTCGCTGTGTGTGTGTGTGTGTGTGTGTGTATGTGTGTGTGTGTGTGTCTCCCTCGCTGTGTGTGTGTGTGTGTCTCCCTCGCTGTGTGTGTGTGTGTGTGTGTCTCCCTCGCTGTGTGTGTGTGTGTGTGTCCTTCCCTCGCTGTGAGTGTGTGTGTGTGTGTGTCTCCCTCGCTGTGTGTGTGTGTGTGTGTGTGTGTCTCCCTCGCAGTGTGTGTGTGTGTGTGTGTGTCTCCCTCGCTGTGTGTGTGTGTGTGTGTGTGTGTGTGTCCTTCCCTCGCTGTGTGTGTGTGTGTGTGTGTGTGTGTGTGTGTGTGTGTGTGTGTCTCCCTCGCTGTGTGTGTGTGTGTGTATGTGTGTGTCATTCCCTCGCTGTGTGTGTGTGTGTGTGTGTGTGTTCTTCCCTTGATGTGTGTGTGTGTCCCTCCATCGGTGTGTGTGTATTTGTGTGTCCCTCCCTCGCTGTGTGTGTGTGTGTCTCCCTCGCTGTGTGTGTGTGTGTGTGTCCTTCCCTCGCTGTGTGTGTGTGTGTGTGTGTGTCTCCCTCGCTGTGTGTGTGTGTGTGTGTGTGTGTGTGTGTGTGTCCCTCGCTGTGTGTGTGTGTGTGTGTGTGTGTGTGTCCCTCGCTGTGTGTGTGTGTGTGTGTGTGTGTGTCCCTCGGTGTGTGTGTGTGTGTGTGTGTGTGTCCCTCGCTGTGTGTGTGTGTGTGTGTGTGTGTGTCTCCCTCGCTGTGTGTGTGTGTGTGTGTGTGTGTGTGTCTCCTTCGCTGTGTGTGTGTGTGTGTGTGTATGTGTGTGTGTGTGTCTCCCTCGCTGTGTGTGTGTGTGTGTGTCTCCCTCGCTGTGTGTGTGTGTGTGTCTCCCTCGCTGTGTGTGTGTGTGTGTGTGTCCTTCCCTCGCTGTGTGTGTGTGTGTGTGTGTGTCTCCCTCGCTGTGTGTGTGTGTGTGTGTGTGTGTCTCCCTCGCTGTGTGTGTGTGTGTGTCTCCCTCGCTGTGTGTGTGTGTGTGTGTGTGTGTGTGTGTGTGTGTGTCCTTCCCTCGCTGTGTGTGTGTGTGTGTGTGTGTGTCTCCCTCGCTGTGTGTGTGTGTGTATGTGTGTGTCATTCCCTCGCTGTGTGTGTGTGTGTGTGTGTGTGTCCCTCGCTGTGTGTGTGTGTGTGTGTCTCCCTCGCTGTGTGTGTGTGTGTGTGTGTGTCCCTCGCTGTGTGTGTGTGTGTATGTGTGTGTGTGTGTGTCCCTCGCTGTGTGTGTGTGTCCCACTCTCGCTGTGTGTGTGTGTGTGTGTGTGTGTGTGTCTCCCTCGCTGTGTGTGTGTGTGTGTGTGTCTCCCTCGCTGTGTGTGTGTGTGTGTGTGTCCCTCGCTGTGTGTGTGTGTGTGTGTGTGTGTCCCTCGCTGTGTGTGTGTGTGTGTGTGTGTGTGTGTGTCCCTCGCTGTGTGTGTGTGTGTCTCCCTCGCTGTGTGTGTGTGTGTGTGTGTGTGTGTGTGTGTCTCCCACGCTGTGTGTGTGTGTGTGTGTCTCCCAGGCTGTGTGTGTGTGTGTCCTTCCCTCGCTGTGTGAGTGTGTGTGTGTGTGTGTGTCTCCCTCGCTGTGTGTGTGTGTGTGTGTGTGTGTCTCCCTCGCTGTGTGTGTGTGTGTGTGTGTCTCCCTCGCTGTGTGTGTGTGTGTGTGTGTGTGTCCTTCCCTCGCTGTGTCTGTGTGTGTGTGTGTGTGTGTCCCTCGCTGTGTGTGTGTGTGTGTGTGTGTGTGTGTGTGTGTGTGTGTGTGTGTGTGTGTGTGTGTCCCTCGCTGTGTGTGTGTGTGTGTGTGTGTGTGTCCCTCGGTGTGTGTGTGTGTCCCCCTCGCTGTGTGTGTGTGTGTGTGTGTGTGTCTCCCTCGCTGTGTGTGTGTGTGTGTGTGTCTCCCTCGCTGTGTGTGTGTGTGTGTGTGTGTATGTGTGTGTGTGTCTCCCTCGCTGTGTGTGTGTGTGTGTGTGTGTCTCCCTCGCTGTGTGTGTGTGTGTGTCTCCCTCGCTGTGTGTGTGTGTGTGTGTGTCCTTCCCTCGCTGTGAGTGTGTGTGTGTGTGTGTCTCCCTCGCTGTGTGTGTGTGTGTGTGTGTGTGTCTCCCTCGCAGTGTGTGTGTGTGTGTGTGTGTGTCTCCCTCGCTGTGTGTGTGTGTGTGTGTGTGTGTGTCCTTCCCTCGCTGTGTGTGTGTGTGTGTGTGTGTGTGTGTGTGTCTCCCTCGCTGTGTGTGTGTGTGTGTATGTGTGTGTCATTCCCTCGCTGTGTGTGTGTGTGTGTGTGTTCTTCCCTTGATGTGTCTGTGTGTCCCTCCATCGGTGTGTGTGTATTTGTGTGTCCCTCCCTCGCTGTGTGTGTGTGTGTCTCCCTCGCTGTGTGTGTGTGTGTGTGTGTGTGTGTGTCTCCCTCGCTGTGTGTGTGTGTGTTTGTGTGTCTCCCTCGCTGTGTGTGTGTGTGTGTGTCCTTCCCTCGCTGTGTGAGTGTGTGTGTGTGTGTGTCTCCCTCGCGGTGTGTGTGTGTGTGTGTGTGTGTGTCTCCCTCGCTGTGTGTGTGTGTGTGTGTGTGTCCTTCCCTCGCTGTGTGTGTGTGTGTGTGTGTGTGTGTGTGTCTCCCTCGCTGTGTGTGTGTGTGTGTGTCCCCCTCGCTGTGTGTGTGTGTGTGTGTGTCCTTCCCTCGCTGTGTGTGTGTGTGTGTGTCTCCCTCGCTGTGTGTGTGTGTGTGTGTGTGTGTCCCTCGCTGTGTGTGTGTGTGAATGTGTGTGTCCTTCCCTCGCTGTGTGAGTGTGTGTGTGTGTGTGTCTCCCTCGCGGTGTGTGTGTGTGTGTGTGTGTGTGTGTCTCCCTCGCTGTGTGTGTGTGTGTGTGTGTGTCCTTCCCTCGCTGTGTGTGTGTGTGTGTGTCTCCCTCGCTGTGTGTGTGTGTGTGTGTCCCCCTCGCTGTGTGTGTGTGTGTGTGTCCTTCCCTCGCTGTGTGTGTGTGTGTGTGTCTCCCTCGCTGTGTGTGTGTGTGTGTGTGTGTCCCCCTCGCTGTGTGTGTGTGTGAATGTGTGTGTCCTTCCCTCGCTGTGTGTGTGTGTGTGTGTCTCCCTCGCTGTGTGTGTGTGTGTGTGTGTGTGTCCCTCTCTGTGTGTGTGTGTGTGTGTGTGTGTGTGTCCCTCGCTGTGTGTGTGTGTGTGTGTGTGTCCCTCGCTGTGTGTGTGTGTGTGTGTGTCCCTCGCTGTGTGTGTGTGTGTGTGTGTGTGTGTTTCCCCCTCGCTGTGTGTGTGTGTGTCTCCCTCGCTGTGTGTGTGTGTGTGTGTCTCCCTCGCTGTGTGTGTGTGTGTGTGTGTGTGTGTGTCCCTCGCTGTGTGTGTGTGTGTGTGTGTGTGTGTGTGTGTGTCCCTCGCTGTGTGTGTGTGTGTGTGTGTGTGTGTGTCCCTCGGTGTGTGTGTGTGTGTGTGTGTGTGTGTCCCCCTCGCTGTGAGTGTGTGTGTGTGTGTGTGTGTGTCTCCCTCGCTGTGTGTGTGTGTGTGTGTCTCCCTCGCTGTGTGTGTGTGTGTGTGTGTCCTTCCCTCGCTGTGTGTGTGTGTGTGTGTCTCCCTCGCTGTGTGTGTGTGTGTGTGTGTGTGTGTGTCCCTCGCTGTGTGTGTGTGTGTGTGTGTGTGTGTGTGTGTGTCCCTCGCTGTGTGTGTGTGTGTGTGTGTGTGTGTGTCCCTCGGTGTGTGTGTGTGTGTGTGTGTGTGTCCCCCTCGCTGTGAGTGTGTGTGTGTGTGTGTGTCTCCCTCGCTGTGTGTGTGTGTGTGTGTGTCTCCCTCGCTGTGTGTGTGTGTGTGTGTGTGTATGTGTGTGTGTGTGTGTCTCCCTCGCTGTGTGTGTGTGTGTGTCTCCCTCGCTGTGTGTGTGTGTGTGTCTCCCTCGCTGTGTGTGTGTGTGTGTGTCCTTCCCTCGCTGTGAGTGTGTGTGTGTGTGTCTCCCTCGCTGTGTGTGTGTGTGTGTGTGTGCGTGTGTCTCCCTCGCAGTGTGTGTGTGTGTGTGTGTGTGTGTCTCCCTCGCTGTGTGTGTGTGTGTGTGTATGTCCTTCCCTCGCTGTGTGTGTGTGTGTGTGTGTGTGTGTGTGTCTCCCTCGCTGTGTGTGTGTGTGTGTATGTGTGTGTCATTCCCTCGGTGTGTGTGTGTGTGTGTGTGTTCTTCCCTTGATGTGTGTGTGTCCCTCCATCGGTGTGTGTGTATTTGTGTGTCCCTCCCTCGCTGTGTGTGTGTGTGTGTCTCCCTCGCTGTGTGTGTGTGTGTGTGTGTGTGTGTGTGTCTCCCTCGCTGTGTGTGTGTGTGTTTGTGTGTCTCCCTCGCTGTGTGTGTGTGTGTGTGTCCTTCCCTCGCTGTGTGAGTGTGTGTGTGTGTGTGTCTCCCTCGGTGTGTGTGTGTGTGTGTGTGTGTGTGTCCCTCGCTGTGTGTGTGTGTGTGTGTGTGTGTCTCCCTCGCTGTGTGTGTGTGTGTGTGTGTCTCCCTCGCTGTGTGTGTGTGTGTGTGTGTGTATGTGTGTGTGTGTGTGTCTCCCTCGCTGTGTGTGTGTGTGTGTCTCCCTCGCTGTGTGTGTGTGTGTGTCTCCCTCGCTGTGTGTGTGTGTGTGTGTCCTTCCCTCGCTGTGAGTGTGTGTGTGTGTGTCTCCCTCGCTGTGTGTGTGTGTGTGTGTGTGCGTGTGTCTCCCTCGCAGTGTGTGTGTGTGTGTGTGTGTGTGTCTCCCTCGCTGTGTGTGTGTGTGTGTGTGTGTATGTCCTTCCCTCGCTGTGTGTGTGTGTGTGTGTGTGTGTCCCTCGCTGTGTGTGTGTGTCTCTCTCTCGCTGTGTGTGTGTGTGTGTGTGTGTGTGTGTGTCTCCCTCGCTGTGTGTGTGTGTGTGTGTCTCCCTCGCTGTGTGTGTGTGTGTGTGTGTCCCTCGCTGTGTGTGTGTGTGTGTGTGTCCCTCGCTGTGTGTGTGTGTGTGTGTGTGTGTGTGTGTCCCTCGCTGTGTGTGTGTGTGTCTCCCTCGCTGTGTGTGTGTGTGTGTGTGTGTGTGTGTGTGTGTCTCCCACGCTGTGTGTGTGTGTGTGTGTGTCTCCCACGCTGTGTGTGTGTGTGTCCTTCCCTCGCTGTGTGAGTGTGTGTGTGTGTGTCTCCCTCGCTGTGTGTGTGTGTGTGTGTGTGTCTCCCTCGCTGTGTGTGTGTGTGTGTGTGTCTCCCTCGCTGTGTGTGTGTGTGTGTGTGTGTGTGTCCTTCCCTCGCTGTGTGTGTGTGTGTGTGTGTGTGTGTGTCCCTCGCTGTGTGTGTGTGTGTGTGTGTGTGTGTGTGTGTGTGTGTGTGTGTCCCTCGCTGTGTGTGTGTGTGTGTGTGTGTGTGTGTGTGTGTCCCTCGGTGTGTGTGTGTGTGTGTGTGTGTCCCCCTCGCTGTGTGTGTGTGTGTGTGTGTGTCTCCCTCGCTGTGTGTGTGTGTGTGTGTGTCTCCCTCGCTGTGTGTGTGTGTGTGTGTGTGTGTATGTGTGTGTGTGTGTGTCTCCCTCGCTGTGTGTGTGTGTGTGTCTCCCTCGCTGTGTGTGTGTGTGTGTGTGTCTCCCTCGCTGTGTGTGTGTGTGTGTGTCCTTCCCTCGCTGTGAGTGTGTGTGTGTGTGTGTCTCCCTCGCTGTGTGTGTGTGTGTGTGTGTGTGTCTCCCTCGCAGTGTGTGTGTGTGTGTGTGTGTCTCCCTCGCTGTGTGTGTGTGTGTGTGTGTGTGTGTGTGTCCTTCCCTCGCTGTGTGTGTGTGTGTGTGTGTGTGTGTGTGTGTGTGTGTGTGTGTCTCCCTCGCTGTGTGTGTGTGTGTGTATGTGTGTGTCATTCCCTCGCTGTGTGTGTGTGTGTGTGTGTGTGTTCTTCCCTTGATGTGTGTGTGTGTCCCTCCATCGGTGTGTGTGTATTTGTGTGTCCCTCCCTCGCTGTGTGTGTGTGTGTCTCCCTCGCTGTGTGTGTGTGTGTGTGTCCTTCCCTCGCTGTGTGTGTGTGTGTGTGTGTGTCTCCCTCGCTGTGTGTGTGTGTGTGTGTGTGTGTGTGTGTGTGTCCCTCGCTGTGTGTGTGTGTGTGTGTGTGTGTGTGTCCCTCGCTGTGTGTGTGTGTGTGTGTGTGTGTGTCCCTCGGTGTGTGTGTGTGTGTGTGTGTGTGTCCCTCGCTGTGTGTGTGTGTGTGTGTGTGTGTGTCTCCCTCGCTGTGTGTGTGTGTGTGTGTGTGTGTGTGTCTCCTTCGCTGTGTGTGTGTGTGTGTGTGTATGTGTGTGTGTGTGTCTCCCTCGCTGTGTGTGTGTGTGTGTGTCTCCCTCGCTGTGTGTGTGTGTGTGTCTCCCTCGCTGTGTGTGTGTGTGTGTGTGTCCTTCCCTCGCTGTGTGTGTGTGTGTGTGTGTGTCTCCCTCGCTGTGTGTGTGTGTGTGTGTGTGTGTCTCCCTCGCTGTGTGTGTGTGTGTGTCTCCCTCGCTGTGTGTGTGTGTGTGTGTGTGTGTGTGTGTGTGTGTGTCCTTCCCTCGCTGTGTGTGTGTGTGTGTGTGTGTGTCTCCCTCGCTGTGTGTGTGTGTGTATGTGTGTGTCATTCCCTCGCTGTGTGTGTGTGTGTGTGTGTGTGTCCCTCGCTGTGTGTGTGTGTGTGTGTCTCCCTCGCTGTGTGTGTGTGTGTGTGTGTGTCCCTCGCTGTGTGTGTGTGTGTATGTGTGTGTGTGTGTGTCCCTCGCTGTGTGTGTGTGTCCCACTCTCGCTGTGTGTGTGTGTGTGTGTGTGTGTGTGTCTCCCTCGCTGTGTGTGTGTGTGTGTGTGTCTCCCTCGCTGTGTGTGTGTGTGTGTGTGTCCCTCGCTGTGTGTGTGTGTGTGTGTGTGTGTCCCTCGCTGTGTGTGTGTGTGTGTGTGTGTGTGTGTGTCCCTCGCTGTGTGTGTGTGTGTCTCCCTCGCTGTGTGTGTGTGTGTGTGTGTGTGTGTGTGTGTCTCCCACGCTGTGTGTGTGTGTGTGTGTCTCCCAGGCTGTGTGTGTGTGTGTCCTTCCCTCGCTGTGTGAGTGTGTGTGTGTGTGTGTGTCTCCCTCGCTGTGTGTGTGTGTGTGTGTGTGTGTCTCCCTCGCTGTGTGTGTGTGTGTGTGTGTCTCCCTCGCTGTGTGTGTGTGTGTGTGTGTGTGTCCTTCCCTCGCTGTGTCTGTGTGTGTGTGTGTGTGTGTCCCTCGCTGTGTGTGTGTGTGTGTGTGTGTGTGTGTGTGTGTGTGTGTGTGTGTGTGTGTGTGTGTCCCTCGCTGTGTGTGTGTGTGTGTGTGTGTGTGTCCCTCGGTGTGTGTGTGTGTCCCCCTCGCTGTGTGTGTGTGTGTGTGTGTGTGTCTCCCTCGCTGTGTGTGTGTGTGTGTGTGTCTCCCTCGCTGTGTGTGTGTGTGTGTGTGTGTATGTGTGTGTGTGTCTCCCTCGCTGTGTGTGTGTGTGTGTGTGTGTCTCCCTCGCTGTGTGTGTGTGTGTGTCTCCCTCGCTGTGTGTGTGTGTGTGTGTGTCCTTCCCTCGCTGTGAGTGTGTGTGTGTGTGTGTCTCCCTCGCTGTGTGTGTGTGTGTGTGTGTGTGTCTCCCTCGCAGTGTGTGTGTGTGTGTGTGTGTGTCTCCCTCGCTGTGTGTGTGTGTGTGTGTGTGTGTGTCCTTCCCTCGCTGTGTGTGTGTGTGTGTGTGTGTGTGTGTGTGTCTCCCTCGCTGTGTGTGTGTGTGTGTATGTGTGTGTCATTCCCTCGCTGTGTGTGTGTGTGTGTGTGTTCTTCCCTTGATGTGTCTGTGTGTCCCTCCATCGGTGTGTGTGTATTTGTGTGTCCCTCCCTCGCTGTGTGTGTGTGTGTCTCCCTCGCTGTGTGTGTGTGTGTGTGTGTGTGTGTGTCTCCCTCGCTGTGTGTGTGTGTGTTTGTGTGTCTCCCTCGCTGTGTGTGTGTGTGTGTGTCCTTCCCTCGCTGTGTGAGTGTGTGTGTGTGTGTGTCTCCCTCGCGGTGTGTGTGTGTGTGTGTGTGTGTGTCTCCCTCGCTGTGTGTGTGTGTGTGTGTGTGTCCTTCCCTCGCTGTGTGTGTGTGTGTGTGTGTGTGTGTGTGTCTCCCTCGCTGTGTGTGTGTGTGTGTGTCCCCCTCGCTGTGTGTGTGTGTGTGTGTGTCCTTCCCTCGCTGTGTGTGTGTGTGTGTGTCTCCCTCGCTGTGTGTGTGTGTGTGTGTGTGTGTCCCTCGCTGTGTGTGTGTGTGAATGTGTGTGTCCTTCCCTCGCTGTGTGAGTGTGTGTGTGTGTGTGTCTCCCTCGCGGTGTGTGTGTGTGTGTGTGTGTGTGTGTCTCCCTCGCTGTGTGTGTGTGTGTGTGTGTGTCCTTCCCTCGCTGTGTGTGTGTGTGTGTGTCTCCCTCGCTGTGTGTGTGTGTGTGTGTCCCCCTCGCTGTGTGTGTGTGTGTGTGTCCTTCCCTCGCTGTGTGTGTGTGTGTGTGTCTCCCTCGCTGTGTGTGTGTGTGTGTGTGTGTCCCCCTCGCTGTGTGTGTGTGTGAATGTGTGTGTCCTTCCCTCGCTGTGTGTGTGTGTGTGTGTCTCCCTCGCTGTGTGTGTGTGTGTGTGTGTGTGTCCCTCTCTGTGTGTGTGTGTGTGTGTGTGTGTGTGTCCCTCGCTGTGTGTGTGTGTGTGTGTGTGTCCCTCGCTGTGTGTGTGTGTGTGTGTGTCCCTCGCTGTGTGTGTGTGTGTGTGTGTGTGTGTTTCCCCCTCGCTGTGTGTGTGTGTGTCTCCCTCGCTGTGTGTGTGTGTGTGTGTCTCCCTCGCTGTGTGTGTGTGTGTGTGTGTGTGTGTGTCCCTCGCTGTGTGTGTGTGTGTGTGTGTGTGTGTGTGTGTGTCCCTCGCTGTGTGTGTGTGTGTGTGTGTGTGTGTGTCCCTCGGTGTGTGTGTGTGTGTGTGTGTGTGTCCCCCTCGCTGTGAGTGTGTGTGTGTGTGTGTGTGTGTCTCCCTCGCTGTGTGTGTGTGTGTGTGTGTCTCCCTCGCTGTGTGTGTGTGTGTGTGTGTCCTTCCCTCGCTGTGTGTGTGTGTGTGTGTCTCCCTCGCTGTGTGTGTGTGTGTGTGTGTGTGTGTGTCCCTCGCTGTGTGTGTGTGTGTGTGTGTGTGTGTGTGTGTGTCCCTCGCTGTGTGTGTGTGTGTGTGTGTGTGTGTGTCCCTCGGTGTGTGTGTGTGTGTGTGTGTGTGTCCCCCTCGCTGTGAGTGTGTGTGTGTGTGTGTGTCTCCCTCGCTGTGTGTGTGTGTGTGTGTGTCTCCCTCGCTGTGTGTGTGTGTGTGTGTGTGTATGTGTGTGTGTGTGTGTCTCCCTCGCTGTGTGTGTGTGTGTGTCTCCCTCGCTGTGTGTGTGTGTGTGTCTCCCTCGCTGTGTGTGTGTGTGTGTGTCCTTCCCTCGCTGTGAGTGTGTGTGTGTGTGTCTCCCTCGCTGTGTGTGTGTGTGTGTGTGTGCGTGTGTCTCCCTCGCAGTGTGTGTGTGTGTGTGTGTGTGTGTCTCCCTCGCTGTGTGTGTGTGTGTGTGTATGTCCTTCCCTCGCTGTGTGTGTGTGTGTGTGTGTGTGTGTGTGTCTCCCTCGCTGTGTGTGTGTGTGTGTATGTGTGTGTCATTCCCTCGGTGTGTGTGTGTGTGTGTGTGTTCTTCCCTTGATGTGTGTGTGTCCCTCCATCGGTGTGTGTGTATTTGTGTGTCCCTCCCTCGCTGTGTGTGTGTGTGTGTCTCCCTCGCTGTGTGTGTGTGTGTGTGTGTGTGTGTGTGTCTCCCTCGCTGTGTGTGTGTGTGTTTGTGTGTCTCCCTCGCTGTGTGTGTGTGTGTCTCCCTCGCTGTGTGTGTGTGTGTGTGTGTGTCTCCCTCGCTGTGTGTGTGTGTGTGTGTGTGTGTGTGTGTGTCTCCCACGCTGTGTGTGTGTGTGTCTCCCTCGCTGTGTGTGTGTGTGTGTGTGTGTGTGTGTGTCTCCCTCGCTGTGTGTGTGTGTGTGTGTGTCCTTCCCTCGCTGTGTGTGTGTGTGTGTCTCCCTCGCTGTGTGTGTGTGTGTGTGTGTGTGTGTGTGTGTGTGTCCCTCGCTGTGTGTGGTTGTGTGTGTGTGTGTGTGTGTGTGTGTCCCTCGCTGTGTGTGTGTGTGTGTGTGTGTGTGTGTCCCTCGGTGTGTGTGTGTGTGTGTGTGTGTGTGTGTGTGTGTCCCTCGCTGTGTGTGTGTGTGTGTGTGTCTCCCTCGCTCTGTGTGTGTGTGTGTGTGTGTGTCTCCCTCGCTGTGTGTGTGTGTGTGTGTGTGTGTATGTGTGTGTGTGTTTCTCCCTCGCTGTGTGTGTGTGTGTGTGTGTCTCCCTCGCTGTGTGTGTGTGTGAATGTGTGTGTCCTTCCCTCGCTGTGTGAGTGTGTGTGTGTGTGTGTCTCCCTCGCGGTGTGTGTGTGTGTGTGTGTGTGTGTGTCTCCCTCGCTGTGTGTGTGTGTGTGTGTGTGTCCTTCCCTCGCTGTGTGTGTGTGTGTGTGTCTCCCTCGCTGTGTGTGTGTGTGTGTGTCCCCCTCGCTGTGTGTGTGTGTGTGTGTCCTTCCCTCGCTGTGTGTGTGTGTGTGTGTCTCCCTCGCTGTGTGTGTGTGTGTGTGTGTGTCCCCCTCGCTGTGTGTGTGTGTGAATGTGTGTGTCCTTCCCTCGCTGTGTGTGTGTGTGTGTGTCTCCCTCGCTGTGTGTGTGTGTGTGTGTGTGTGTGTGTGTGTGTCCCCCTCGCTGTGTGTGTGTGTGTGTGTGTGTCCCTCGCTGTGTGTGTGTGTGTGTGTCCCTCGCTGTGTGTGTGTGTGTGTGTGTGTGTTTCCCCCTCGCTGTGTGTGTGTGTGTCTCCCTCGCTGTGTGTGTGTGTGTGTGTGTCTCCCTCGCTGTGTGTGTGCGTCTCCCACGCTGTGTGTGTGTGTGTGTGTGTCCTTCCCTCGCTGTGAGTGTGTGTGTGTGTGTGTGTGTCTCCCTCGCTGTGTGTGTGTGTGTGTGTGTGTCTCCCTCGCTGTGTGTGTGTTTGTGTGTGTGTGTGTGTGTCTCCCTCGCTGTGTGTGCGCGTGTGTGTGTGTTTGTGTCCTTCCCTCGCTATGTGTGTGTGTG